>NC_056734.1:1004603523-1004862136 GCF_019279795.1 Protopterus annectens | reverse complement strand
GTAGTTCTGAGACCCTGCGTGCTGAGGTGATAGCCAGCAACAGAGCTGTTTTCCATGACAAATATTGTAGTTCTGCTGAGAAGGCTGGTTCGAAAGGAGGCAGTGTTAATTTTTCTAAAACGAAGTTGAGGTCCCAAGCTGGCATTGGGGGTTTTCTGGGGGGGGTCATATTCTTAGCCCCTCTGAGAAACTGCCTTAGTAAAGGTTGTGAGAATATGGGAGGATCCGCATTATATTGAGCTGAAATGGCTGAAGCATAGATCTTAATGGATGAGAAAGAAAGGCCTTTGTGTAGCATCTCAGTTAAGTATTGCAGTATTTGAGAAATGTTTGGTATCCAAGGATTTTGGCCTTTAGCCTGGTTCCATGCACAAAATCTTTTCCATTTGTCTGAGTAAGTTTTTCTGGTGCTGGGCCTCCTGGCCTCCAAAATGACATTCAGGACGTCCTTTGAGAGAAGTGTTGATTGATAATTCAAGGTATTCTCCATGCAGCTAGATTTAAAGTCCTGAGCTGACTGTGAAGGATCTGAGAGTTTTGCTAAGTCAACAGATGTGGGAATTGAGGTAAGATTCATGGAGGGCTGTGAGTCAAGGTCCTTAGTAATGCGTACCAGTGCTGACGTGGCCAGTCCGGAGCAATGAGGATCATTTGTGGTCTCTCTGATCTGACTTTCAGTAATACCATGGTCAAGAGAGGTAGTGGTGGGAAGGCATAGACTGTCAATGCTGTCCAACTGAATGATAGGGCGTCCACTTTCCAGGTTAGGGGATGATAAGTCCTTGTGAAAAATTGCTGTAGTTGGCAATTGTTGGAGGAGGCAAACAGATCTGTGTCTGGGCGTCCCTACCTTTGAGTTATCATTGAAAATACTTGTGGGTGTAGTCTCCACTCGTGAGGATCTGCCAAATTTCTGCTTAATTCGTCTGCCAATATGTTTTCCTTTCCTGGCAGGAATTGTGCTTGCAGTTGTACTTGGTAAGTCAATGCTGTGTTCCACAAGGTCATTGCCTGCCTGCATAAAGGGTAGGAGTGTGTTCCTCCCTGTTGGTTTATGTACCACATAACTGTGGTATTGTCTGTCCTTAGTAGTTGTCCTGGATGCAAGAGGTCCTTGAAGGCTGTCAGTGCATTTTTCACAGCTAGCATCTCCTTTTGGTTGATGTGTAGATGCATTTGTTTTGCAGACCATTTGCCCTGTATGCACTGTCCTTGCCATGTGTGCTCCCCAGGCGTAGTCTGAAGAATCTGTTGTCATAGTTTGGTTTGCTGGAGGTAAGACAAAAGGAAGACCCTTGTTTATTTGACATGCTTGAGCCCACCATAGGAACTCTTTTTGAAGGCAGGGAATGAGAGGTATACTTGTTTCGAGGCTGGGCCTGTGTTGAGTCCATACACTTTTCAGGTACCATTGTAATTTCCTCATATGCAGCTTTGCATGTGGAATTAGTTGAATGCAGGATGCCATGAACCCCAATGCCTGCAGGATTTTCCTTGCAGTGATCTGGGTAAAAGTTGCCATCTTTTTGAAGTATTGAGTCAGTTGTTTTTGTTTGTCTGGCGTGAGATAAGCCATCTGGGCCCATTGTATTTAAGCTGGCACCCAGGAATATTATGTCTTGTGAGGGTATTAGCTTTGACTTCTTTTTCTTTATTGTGTACCCTAGGCAACTCAGCAGCTTTGTTACAAATGCCAGATGCTGTAATAGAATGGCCTTGCTGTCCGCTTGGATCAGGCAGTCGTCCAGATATGGATAAATTTGTATTCCTCGTTGTCTGCAGTATGCAATTACTGATGCCAGGCATTTCGTAAATACTCTGGGCGCAGTAGATAAGCCAAAGGGCAATGCAGAGAATTGATAATGTGTTGTACCTGCCAAAAATCTGAGGTATCTTCTGCAATCTTGTCTGATAGGGACATGCAGGTATGCCTCTTTGAGGTCCAACGTTACCAGCCAAGACTCCTTCCCCAGCATGGGAAGAAGCTGCTGTAGTGTGAGCATTTTGAATTTGGGTACCTCCAGGTATGTGTTTAGAACTGAGAGGTCTAAAATGGGTCTCCAGGCTTTGTCCTTTCTTGGTACTAGAAATAGTCTTGAGTAAAAACCTTGACCTTGCTCCTTTGTAGGTACCTTTTGAATTGCTTTCGTATCCATGAGAGCTGAAATTTGCGTTTGTGCCTCTGCCCATTGGTTTGGAGGCAGATTTGGCATGCCTCTCCTCTGTGGTAAAGTGTGAAAATGAAATCTGTAGCCTCGGGTAATAATATCCAGAACCCATTTGTCCTTTGTTATGATGCGCCAATTTTGTGGAAATAGAGCCAGTTTTCCTCCCAAAGGTGCTGCCAGGGCAATTTTGCTTGGCAGGCGAAGAGGGAAGTCATTGTGTTTGTTTCCTGGAGGGTTGAGATCTTTCGTCTCCACCTCTTTGAGTTGTTGTATGCCATTGTCTAGGCCTGAAAGAACCTTGCGGCTGGCCTCTGCCCCTTGGGCATCTGTACCGACCCCTTTGGGGTCTGTCTGATGCAGGAAAGGACCATTTTTTTGATGGCCAGTTTCTGCTGAAACGAGGAGGTTGTACCTGTAAAAAATCTTTAACTGTCTGCATAGATTTTGCCTTTTCTTCCATTTTCTTTAAAACTTCCTCTGCTTTGACACCAAATAACACATCTTTCTGCAATGGAGCATCCAATAACTTTGCGTTGACATGTTCTGGTAAGGCTTGCTCTTTTAGCCAAGCATGTCTACGTATTACAGATCCTGTGACAGCTGGTCTACACGAGGCTTCCAATGAATCAAAACCACACTGTAAGGTATGCTTATCCCACCTGTTCCACTGCATGCAGCAAATCTTGCATCTCTTTGAAATCAGGCTGATCTGTCTGAGGGATCATTTTCTGCTTTAACTGTGTAATCAAGTACTGCTGGTATTTTAGCATGTGAAATTGGCAGCTTAAGGCCCTCATGGCCAAAGTGGCAGACGCATACACTTTCTTCCCCCATCTTTCTAATGCTCTCGAATCTCTTTCAGAAGGTAGTGGATTCTTAGCAGTAGAGGCCTTAACCCCTTTGGAACCCTGGGAAATGGTTTTTGGGTCTGCAACAGGGCTTTTATATAGAAACTTATGAGAATCAGGAACTCGGTAGTATCTGTCTGGTTTAGCTGGTGCAGGAGGTAAGGAATCTGGGTTTAGACTAGATTCGGTGTAAACATCATCCAAAATGTCTAAAACTGGAGGAATTGCAATGGGTCTATGCTGTGGGAGAAGGAACTCACGGAGTCTTTTCTTAGAGTCAGAGTAATCTTGGCCTTCCCAGTGGAAGTGTTCCCTCATGGTGTGTAAAGTTTCCCCAAAAGAGTAGTCTTCAGGGGGGGAGACAGAGGGAATGGACTCTTCAGCATCTGAGTCTTCATAAGGAGGGAAGGAATAATCCTGGTCCTCAGAGTTAGCGGAGGAAATGGATGCTTGGTCAGAGGAAGGATAATCTTCCTCCAGTCTAGGCCTTTTGTCAGGAGGGGGTTGTGAACCCCTGATAAGGGTAATTAAATCCTCAGCCATCTTAAGCATCTGTTTTTTAGGCATATGGGCCTGTGGGGGGAACTGTGGACCCAGTTTCCTAACTTTTAAGGGGGTTTTAAGTTTAGCATAAGACTTAATAGAAATAGTTGCCAGTTTGAAGACACCTTCAGAGACCGAAGGCCTGTCCAAAATCTCCGGATCACCGTCAGGGTTGGCGTCTGAGGGGTGAGATGGAACCGGCTCCTGAGGCCCAACTGATTTGGTCTGGGAGGCCGTCAGAATTTCTAAATCAGCGGTAGTCAGGGGCTGCGTAGGCGTCTCGCTGAAAACCGGAGAACCGGCGGTAGGCCTTGCTGAGGCCTCGGTATCTGGTCTTGGCCTTGGTTGCTTGTCCTTATCCTTGCGTTTTTTAATCATTGCTGATGTCGGTTGTTCCGACGACATGCTATAATTAAATTTTCTGCCAAAATAATGTCGGGCGAAATCTGCCCGACGCTTGATTGTACGTTTGTTGAACCTAGCACAAAACCGACAACCAGAGACGTCGTGATCTGGGCCTAGGCAAGGAATACAATAAGAATGAAAATCCTTATGAGGTATTTGCTTCCCACAAGAAATGCAATTATTAACTTTGTCTGACATCGGTCTGAGGCAAGAAAAGTTTCCCCAACAGGGTACTTAGCTTTAGAGAAGACTTCGGCCTGAAATTCGATTCGAAAATCTCAGGAGCTAGCTGACCGGCACTTGCGAACTGCTTCTGCTTCGGGCACCGTGTGGCAAGAAAGACTGAAAAAATGGCGTCGGCTGCTTCTTTTATCCCCCTGTCGCACTGACGTCAGGGAAGAAGCGACGACAACCGACGCCGGACCAAGACTTTGGGATTCGGCCGACTGCGGGACCGCCTGACGGCAGGATAACCCAAGTGTAATGACTGCAGCAGTATAACACGATGAACATCAGAAATTTCAGAATCCTGGTCAGAAGTACCATAAGAAAATTCAATCCTAGGTCTCTTAGAGAGGGAAGGTTGGCATCCCCTGATTAAAGTAATAAGGTTTTCAGCCATTCTTATCATTTGTTTTTTAGGCATACAAGCCTGACCATGCAGTCTGGGCGTCTGTTTTCTAGGCATGGTTCGAGTTTTAGGCCTTGAAGAAGAAGATGGCATCGGTTTAATATGCAAGTCAGTAGGCATAAATACACCCTCAGTAGCTGGTGCCTGCACAGCGGCTCCGGACCCATCCAAGGTAGAGACATCTGCAGGTTCCACAGTTGAAGAATCTCGCGGCATACCAGACTCCAAATGGGTCTCAGTAGGGGCCTGCAAATCTGAAGTAGCAGGTATCAGGGGCTGTGAAAGCACCTCAATGAGTACCCACGAACAGGCGACTAGCTTAGAAGTGTCGTCGGCAGCTTTGGACCTAGGCGGCCTCTGTCTTTATCGTTGCGTTTTTTCGTAATGTCGGTAGTCGTATAGCTTACCGAAGACTTATCTGGATAACTGAACAGAGTACCAAAATATTTAGAAGCATAAATATACAAACAACGAATAGTTTGTTGTTTAAATAAGGCACAAAACCGACAGCAAGGTACGTTGTGGTCAGGGCCTAGGAAAGAAATACAGTACGAATGAAAATCTTAATGAGGTATTTGCTTTCCACAAGAAATACAATTATTGACTTTTACTGACATCTGTTTAGAGCAAGAAAAAGTTTCCCCAATGGGGTACTTAGCTTTAGTTGAAGACTTCGGTTCTGAAACTCGAAAACGAAAATTTCAGGAGTCGGCTGACCGGCACTTGCGAACCGCTTCTGCTTCAGGCACCGCACGGCAAGAAAGACTGATGCAATGGCGTCGGCTGCATGTTTTATAACCCTGACTACCTAACGTCACGGAAGATAAGGCAGCAATTGACGCAGGACCCAAGACTTTGATAATGAGGCCGACTGAGGGCTACTGCAAGCAGATAACCCAAATGTGATGCAACAGTGAAACACGAAGAACATCTGCACAGGGAGCCAAATGACCCAGCTATGGTTCTGGGAAAATACATATTATACAATGAATGGCCATTAACATTCCAAAACGAGCATGCTATTTGGTCAGCCCAACCAATGTACCTGTTGTAAATCAGAGCATATACCAATGGAAAAAGGTCCTGTCGCCCGGACTTTTTTCCATTAATATATGCCATAAAAGTTTCACTTTCTTTCCCTGAAAAAAAATAAATAAATAAAATAAACTTGCAAAACCAGACACTTGAAATCAACAAGAGAGATGGGACAGACAAAAATAAAAGAATAATCAGGTACGTTATGAAAAACTAGAGAAACGTACCTGATTATCCTTTTATTGTCTATGTCTTGTCTCTCCCATACCTTCAAAGTGTCCCAATATCTTTTTTTTTTTTTTTTTTTTTTATTAAAACAGCAACGGAGATCTTCTTTCTCTGTCGCTTCCTATACACAGCACTGCTGTACAGCGTAAGCGTGGAAGCAAGTGTCCCATAAGTGTGCGCAGTACATCAAAAAAAGCAGCGGGATATCCTCGGAAAGTGGAAGAACACCACGGAGCTGTTATACAATGACATCATTTAAGAAAATTAACTTTTTTCTTAAATAATATCATTGTATAATAGCAATGACTGACTCCGTAGTGTGGTATATTGAAGATTTGCACATGGTTGTCTTTTTTTAATCTGGAGGGCGAAGCCCTCGTGATTAAACCACACCAACTGTTGGCAAATCTTCAATATACCACACTGACGTCTGTTATTTCTATAGTAGTTGCCTGAAATTAAAACCTGGGCCTGGCAACAATGTTCAGCTTAGAGTGTCTCACAAAGGAGTTTGGGGATGATGTGCTTGTGCCTACACAAAAGTTTCAACAGTGGCATTATAGAAAAAATGCATCAAAAGTATGCAAAGCTCTACTAGAACATGCTCTGGAAGGTGCAAGCAGAGCTTTTCTGCGGCGCACATGAGAGACCTCAATGCAATTATGTAACCACCTTGAAAGTGTGGGTTTTGGAACTCAAAGATATTCAGCTTTAGCAATGGAAACAACTAGAGTTAAAGTGGGATAAACCGATCCTCCCAATGGAACAAGGTGGATCAGGATCAACTGATATAAAGGGATATTGTAGGGCCACACAGTTAAGTCTCATATACAGAACACCAAACCAAAATGTTTTAATCAAAGTGTAGAAAAATTAAGCAGCAAGGGTCTAAACTCAAGAAATAAGGTGAGTGCCTTCTGGATACAGATCATTAAGAATAGCCACCATACAGAATATTATCTTCGTAAAGCTCAGCAGGGCCAGTTTTACGTCAAATGTTGCCCTAGGCCATAGGATTCCATGGTGCCCTCCACTGACTCTCACTCACCCACCCTGCTTACCACCACCATCATACGCCTCAACTTCCTGATACAAGAAACCTAGACAAAAACTTAAATAATGGGGGAGAAAGTCAAAAAAATATGGACGGATTTTAAATATTGCTTATAAATTTGGAATGTTGTTAGAGTAACAGGTTGTTTGTTAAATTTAATTTTCTGAAGGATATGAATTCTGAAACTGAAATCTATGTCATTTACTGACTTCAATCCTCTGTAATTTTCCAGAAAAAAAAGCAAATTTTAAGATGAGCAGACCAAAAATACGAGGCAAAAATCTGGACATTCTGTTGAAAACTGAACAGTTGAGAAGCGTGCCCCACATTGCCTCCTCACATTTTTTTTCTAACTGTTTGCACATTTTGCATTGCTCTTGCTGTAGTCTTCGGATGTTTACAGCATCTTTTCAGCACACTACCTAGCCTAGATGTTACTACAATAAATATGGGAAAAAAATTGCTGAATCAAGCAGCAAGCCATGGAGTTTCAAGATGCCCTGATGTACATTTTAGAGTCTCCCCAACCATTTCTGTATGCATACTAACAAAGATGATCTGTCATCACACTATGCTGAAGGAATTTAAATTAAATGTATATGCAAGATTGTGATACTAAATATGTAGTATATATTGCAACATGAAAAAATGTCCCTTTTTTATATAACAAAGACCAATAGGAAATTAATGGAAAGCACTGATGTTAATAATGAGTGACCTGAATGCACACATTGGAACACACAGAACAGAATATGAGAAACTGCCTGGGTCCACATCAGCAGAATAAAGAGACTATTCTGGACTTCCGCCTAGCAAACGGCTCAATAGTAGCCCACACATGGTTCACAGAGTCATACGATCACATACAAGTGTCCAACATGCAACTCAGATAGACTTCCTACTAATAAGAAAATGGCACTGGGATAAAATCAGTGATTGCAAAGTCATCCCCAGTGAAACAGTTGGGCCACAGCATAAACCAGTGGTTGCCAAAATCAGTTGGAAGCAGTAGTCAGTGAAGGCTCTAAGGTTAACAGAGACCAGGCTGAAGACCTGGAAGTTGACTGGAGAGACAGCACAACAGTTTAAGGAATTACTCATGGCTCTAGCACCTTAAGAAGATGAAGAAATAGGTGAAGTTGAAGAATGGTAGCATCTCAAAACAGCATGTGTGCAGACTACATAACAGATATGTGGCTGAGACAGGTATGGAAATAAGGTACATAGGAAAAGCTGGTGATCGAATACAGAAGTCCAGGAAGCCATTAAAAGAAAGACGGCATGCAGAGAAAAAAGTGGGAGATAGAAAAGATGGATCAGACTAGGAACGAGTACTGGTTGGCTAATAAAGAAGCCAGGAAAGTAGTTGCAATAGCAAAGAATAAGGCACCAGAGGCACTCTACCAGCTTCTGGAAAATAAGTCAGTAGATGGCACAAAAACTATCAGGTTCCTATGCAATGACAGAAAGATAAAGAAGATACAGACACCTTTCATAAGGGATGTCAGCAAGAACATGCTCACCAGTAAACAAAGTAAAGAGGAGGAGCCCACCATTGAAGAAGTAAGAACAGCACTAACGAAAATAATGTTGGGGAAAGCAGGAGGCTCAGATGAGGTTACAGCAGATATGACAAAGTTGATAGGGGAGAAATGGCTCCTGAGGGTACTTACAGCAGTCTAGAGAGAAAGGCACATCACAAATGACTGGAGAATAAGCATACTTGTACCACTGTTCAAGAACAAAGGATACATTTACAACTGTGGATAATACAGAGATATCAAAATCCTGTCACACTGTATGAAAGTTCTGGAGAAGGTGATTAATAAATGAATATGCATAGTAGTAGAAAGTAAGATGGGAGATTAACAGTTTAGATTCAGATCAGGATGCAGCATAACTGGCACAATATTTGCAGTGAAATAGTGGAGAAGACTAGAGTCCAAATGGACATTCCTAGACGTGAAAAAAGCACAAGACAAGGTCCCAGGAAAGCTGACTTGGGCAGTCCTGTAGGGGTTTGAAGTCCCAGAAACATTGGTCAAATTAGTACAAATTATGTATATGGACCCAATGACTCAAGCACAGTGTTCGGCCTCACAGATGGGTTCTCAGTGGGAGAGACTGTGCACTAGGGTCCAAGGTGTACAAAACAATGGTGTGACTAGTACTACTGTGTGGTATGGAAACCTGGGCAGTAAAGGCAGACCGGTGGTAGCTTGCACACTGTGGAACATAAGATACGAGTTCATAAGAGCAGATGCCAAAGTAGCTCCAATTGCAGAAAATGTCCTAGAGAACAGATTACAGTAGTACAGGTACATGTGCAGAAAACCAGAAGACAATCTGAAGATGATCTGGGACAGACAAGAGGAAACAAGGGCACCCAGCAAAGAGGTGGATGGATTGTGTAAGAAAAGACTTGCGACAGTCAGGCATGAGTGTTGAAGGCAGAAAGTGGAACTGAATAGACAGTAATGGTGACAGTTGACACATCACCCTGACCCCATGAGGAAAATGGGGAAAAAGTGGGTTGATGAAGAATAGGTGACCATCTTTCAGATGTTAGAAGCATTACTAAAAGTGATTTATATAGCCTGTCAAGGACAATGAGGAACATTTTTAATATTTGGTATTGAGTGTAGTATCTGAATAATAAGGAGCGATATTAAAGCTGAGACAAAAAATAGGGAATATAAATGCATTTTATTTATTTAGAGTTAATGAAGTTCCATGGATGAATGGATGTATAAAATCAAATTTAGAGGACAGTCATTTTGCAGAAAACTTATTTTAGTAGAACTAACAATCATTTTAATTGAAGTATTTTACTGAAATTGTGTAGTATTGTTAAGTATTTATAGGTATGGGAGAGCTTTAGCACCGTATACTAATCTAAAGAAGCAATCGGCAAAAGCTTACTGTGTTGTTGGTGAAACAATGTTGTATTTATGGTTTTTAGGTTTTCTACCTGTGTTTCTTAATGGATTATCACGGTTTACTATTGTTTGTGCGAACGACATTCTATCAGCTGCAATGTGCCGAAAAAGAGAATGTCGAACACACAAGCACTTTTGCACTAGATAGTCAACTCCACTTATGTGAATGCACAACTGCATTCATATAAGTGGAAATCGACTATCTGCACGGTACAGTGGGGAGTGGAAATTCATCCACATCCCCACTGTAGTGCGATCTCGGAGTTAGAATATATAAGTAGGGGTGGTGTGGGGGGTGAAGCCCCCAACATGGGGGGTGCAGGGGGGCTCCCCCCTGCAAAGACGTGATAGCTGTATAGGAGTTTGATTTACATCAGATCCTATATGGCAATCATGGGGTGGTCTCGACAACAATGTCGAGTCGAATGCGTCGAGCATTTGGTTCAACATTGTGAAAGGTATTTCTTTTTACTTTCGGTATTACCATTCGTTTATTTGAACGGAAAATGTTTTTCTGTTCAAACAAACAATAGTAAACCGATTATCACTGCAGACTTTTACTCCGGATTTACCTGCTAGAGTTCATCCTTTTTGCAAGTGTAGAAAACTCTTGGATGTCTTTGCAATCCTGATGTGGAAATAAGCATTTGGGAGGTCCAAGAATCACATCCAGATTCCTTATGACACAAAAGAATTGACTGCACCATGACCATCCACAATTTTTCCTAGGGGTTGAATTCAATGAGATTATTGAAGTCCAGCTGTACTGATCTATGCAGCTTTGGTCCTTCTCAGCCTAAAAGAACTGGAGCAAATTCAGGATCCTCTCTGGTCTGTGAGGACCTTTTAGACAGCTTGTTCTTGAAGGAAATTCAGGACCACTTTTCCTACCACATTCTTTTTAAGGTTTGGAAGTCATATAATGGAACATGTGGCTTGCGTGGGGTATCCTGTATAAGGGCCAGCTGCAGAAGTAAATATTTAAACAAATGACTCCTGACTGCCTACTGAATGGAAGAGTCTGACAAGGCCTCCTAGTTTAGTTTGCATTCTCCAGCCATATGACAATTCAGTTGATTTCTGCTTTTGGTTCAGTGTCTTATGAAAGTTACCATGGCTTCATTGTTTTTTACCAGCTGGTGTGGACTCATCTCTATCTTCGAAAAAGGGTTGTTGAAGAGTCTAAAATCTCAGTCTCAGTCAGCAGTAGTAAGTTTACCCACTTTGAATGATCTAGTTTTTTTTCTGCAAAACCTTTTGCATGAGCAAAGCAGGCATACTAATGTAAACATTAATAAGTGACACCTTAAAACTGATCATCAGTCAAGTGCAGCCAGGCATGATGGATGAGAGCAGTACTAAAGTTATCTGTTCCAACTGCACCCCTCTTGGAATTATGAAAAAAGTCAGGTTGATAATGTATGTGCACACAATGTAGTCTTAACCTAATTATTTATCAACTACTCCAGTAACTCAGCTGTATAGTTTCCAAGCCCTCAATGGAGCCTTAACACACAGGGCAAATAATTTAGTGCCCCTATAGTGAAGGGTGAAAGTACAGTTGTGTAAGAACTTACCATAACAGTAGAAGTCCTACTGATTGATCACTGCTGCAGTATTCCTAACACATGCGTTGTCACCACTGATGTCCAGCCAGGGTACCAAAGTTTTACCTTCCCTAGGTTGTATGTCTGACACATGACCTCAGGCAGCAAGTGTAGGGGTATATTGAAAGATGTACAAGTATGAGCCTCTCACTACCTCCAGCCAGTGGCCTGAAGATTACTGAGAAAGGAAGACCCATCAACTAGCAGGAATTTAGCCTGAATAGCTAAGTAAGCTGCCCTGTTTTTATGTAACACAGTAGAGGATAAACTAGGGGGGGGGGTGTTGAAGTAAGCTAGAGAAAGAGGGAAGGAATGTGGGAAAGAATACTGTAACAGTGAACAGTAGGAGATTTACTGTTACATTAAAGTTCTTACACAACTGCACTACATCCTGATTGTAATCACTATTGCAATACTCCTATATGGATGAATCCCAGAGCTGAAGGAGGTAGAAAGAATGGTGGTTGGCTACTGAGCAGATGAGCTGTCTAGCAGTCCAAACAGGACAGACCTAACAAAAGCAACCCTTGACTGGGAGAAGGCATCAATTCTGTAACGTTTGGTGAAAGTGTGTATAGAGGACCAAGTAGCAGCTTCCAAGATAGACCTGTCATCTACTCTCTCTTGCAGAAAGCCCCTGAGGAAGCAACTGCCCTAGGGGAATGTAATGTTTGGTGAAGGTGTGTATAGAGGACTAAGTAGCAGCTTCCAAGATAGACCTGTCATCTACTCTCTCTTGCAGAAAGCCCCTTAGGAAGCAACTGCCCTAGAGGAATGAGCTTTTGGGCAGGAAGGCAAGGACTTCTTGTAGTACAAATAGCAGAAAGAGATGACCTTTGAGATCCAAGTTGCAATAGTTTGTTTGCAAATCAGTGGCCCAACTTAGTGCTCATAAGATATAAACAATTCAAGTCTTTCTGAATGATTTAGTTTGTCCAAATGGCATCTCAGTTGTCTGTCAGAGAATGTAAGAGTCTTTCCCCTGTTTTGAGGATTGGGAAAAAATGGGCAGGTGAATAACTTGATTGAGGGACAGCTCATTCACTACCTTAGGCATGAAGGGTGGTTTAGACCAGAGCGCCACCCTGTCCTTGTGGAAAATAAAAAAACAATAAAGTGGGGTGGCCATGAGTGCTTGCAACTCAAAAACTCTCCCAGCAGAGGTAAGAGACAAAATAGTACAGTTTTGTACCTACCATAAATGTAGATGTCCGAACAGGATAGCATCTGCAGTCATAACAAATGGGTTGTCCTGTCGTCAGGCAGCCCTTCGGTCGGCCGGATTCCAAAGTCCGGGTCCGGCTTCGGCTGATGTCACACTTCACCCGACGTCATCTCTGCTGGTCTTCGGGTATAAAGGCATCAGCCGACGCCATTTTTCTCAGTGTTTCTTGCCCCAGATGCCAGTTGCCCTCTTGGTAAGCTATATTTTGGATAAATGCCAATGTTTCCAAAAAAGTAGAAGGCAAACACAAAAAATAACAATGTATGTACATATATACAAACAAATACACCATAAGAGACTCCCCCCCAGCTAGCTATTAGGAGGGTAAATACCCTAGGAGTACCACAGAGGGGAAGGAGGGTGGGTAATCCTGACTGCAGATGCTATCCTGTTCGGACATCTACATTTATGGTAGGTACAAAACTGTACTATGTCCTTCAAGGATGCATCTGCAGTCATAACAAATGGGTAGAATACCATAGCCAAACTAGGGGAGGAGGAAGAAGAATTATGGTGTAGTTAGGATCCCTTGTAGTACAGCAGTGGCAAACCCTGCTCGGGATCTAGAGTACAGAGGTAAATTATAATGCTTGGCAAATGTATGCACGGAGGTCCAAGTAGCCGCCTCAATAATGTCCTTGGTAGCCACTCCTCGTAAGAAAGCTGTGGTAGTGGCTGTAGCCCTTGTAGAATGAGGTCTTATGTTCTGTGGAATTGGTTTTCCGTGGTAGGAGTAACAGAATCTTATGCAATTTCCTATCCATTTGGAGATTGTCTGTTTGGAAATTGCTTTTCCTTCCCTTCCTGTTGCATAGGATACTAAAAGCTGGTCAGTCTTTCTGTGAGCTTTGGTTCTGTCCAGGTAGTAGCGTAACTGTCTATGTACATCCAAGGTATGCAGCAGTCTTTCCCCCCTGTTCTGTGGATTGGGAAAGAAGGTAGGTAGGTGGATTGCCTGGTTTAAAGACACTCTGGATACCACCTTAGGCATAAATGTAGGATTAGTTCTCATGGACACCCTATCTTGATGGAAGATTAGGAAGGGTTGTACTGCCATTAAGGCCTGTAGTTCCGAAACCCTCCTTGCTGAAGTAATTGCCAGTAGGAAAGCAGTTTTCCATGATAGGTGTTGAAGATCTGCTGTTGCTGCTGGTTCAAATGGAGGGGGTGTCAGTTTTTCTAGCACAAAGTTCAAGTCCCATGCTGGTAATGGTGGTTTCCTAGGAGGTTTTACATTCTTGATCCCTCTGAGGAATTGCCTGAGTAGAGGATGCGAAAAGACAGGTGGATCGAAGCGGTATTCTGCTGAAATAGCTGATGCATGTATCTTGATGGAGGAATAGGACAGGCCTGTATGTAGAAGCTCTGCCAAGTACTCCAGGATGTTAGCAATATCTATGTTCGACACATCTTTTCCTCTTTCAGTACTCCAAATGACAAATCTTTTCCATTTTCCTGCATAGTTCCTTCTTGTTGAAGGTCTGCGGGCTTCAAGGATAATGTCTTTAACCCTTTGGGATAGGTCTGGGTTAGTTGCTGCTATGTGATGTTCCAGGCAGTCAGTTGCAAGGTTTTTAGGTTTGGGTGCATGATGTTGTAGTTGTTCTGAGTTAACATCAAAGGCATCAGGGGTATTGACCACATTCTCCCCTGAGACATGCTCCTCAGCAATGGATACCAGTGTTGTCTTGGCCAATTCAGAGCTATCAGGATTATCCTTGGGCGTTCCTCTTTGATTTTCAGTAGTACCTTGTGCATCAAAGGAAGAGGTGGAAATGCATATGCCGTCAGGCCTTTCCAACTGAAGGATAGAGAGTCCACCTTCCATGCAAGTGGGTGGTATGTCCTTGTGCAGACTTTTTTGAGCTGGTGATTGAGTGGGGATGCGAATAGGTCTATTTGTGGCATTCCCCATTTCTTTGTGATGGCCTTGAAGATGTCCGGGTGTAGCATCCATTCGTGAGCATCCGAGGTTGTTCTGCTTAACATGTCTGCTAGGGTGTTTTCTTTTCCCGGCAGAAATATTGCCTGTAACTGGATGTTGTAGCTCAGAGCCATATTCCAAAGGTCCAGAGTCATTCTGCATAGGGGGTATGAATGAGTGCCTCCCTGTTTGTTGATGTACCACATGACTGTGGTGTTGTCTGTCCTTATCAGTAAATGGCCTTCTTTGAGGAATGGTCCGAATTTCTGGATTGCTAGTTTTACTGCCAGCATTTCTTTTTGGTTTATGTGCAGGTGCAGCTGGTCTGGAGTCCACAATCCTTGTATGCATTTGTCCAACATGTGCGCCCCCCCAGCCTAGGTCTGAGGCGTCCGTTGTGATGGTTTGGCTTGCTTGAAAGTTGTGGAAGGGCAAGCCTGGGTTTGACTGGCATGCTTGAGCCCACCATAGGAACTCCTGTTTCAGGCATGGGATTAGTGGGATTTCGGTTTCTAAGCTGTGCCTGTGTTGAGACCATAAATTCTTTAGGTACCACTGTAGCTTTCTCATATGCAGTCTGGCATGTGGGACCAAGATTATGCATGATGCCATGAAGCCCAAGGCCTGCAGTACTTTTCTTGCTGTTAGTTTGTTCTGCTTTGTTAATGCCAAGAAGTAAAGAGGGAGTTGTTTTGTTTTTCTGCAGTTAGGAATGCCATTTGTTTTGCTGTGTCCAATTCCGCACCCAAGAATGTTCTTGTTTGGGATGGTATCAGTCTTGACTTTTGTAAATTGACTGTGTATCCCAGGGCTTGTAGTAAGCAAATGACTTTTGTAAATCTGTTGTCAGCTTGCTTTTGTTGTCCGCTTGTAACAGGCAGTCGTCCAGGTATGGATAAATTTGGATTCCCTGTAGCCTGCAGTGGCGATTACTGATGCCAGGCATTTTGTGAATACTCTGGGCAGCAGATAAGCCAAAGGGCAATGCTGAGAATTGATAATGCTCTGATCCTGCAAGAAATCTGAGGTATCTTCTGCAATTTGGTCGTATGGGGACGTGCAGGTATGCCTCCTTGAGATCTAGAGTTACCAGCCAACACTCCTTGCCCAGCATGGAAGAAGTTGCTGTAGGGTCAGCATTTTGAATTTTGGGACAATGATGTATGTGTTTAAGGCGGACAGGGCGAGAATAGGTCTCCAACTTTTCTCCTTTCTTGGTACTAGGAAGAGTCTGGAGTAGAATCCTTTGCCCTGTTCTGTTATTGGTACTCTTTCCACAGCTCTTATCTTTGTTATTTGCGCTATCTCCTTTAGTGATTCTCTTTTTTGTTTTGCAGGTAGCTTTGGCATTTCTCTTTTACTGGTAAAGTGTGGAAGTGGAACCTGTAACCTTGGTCTATGGTTTGCAAAATCCACTTGTCTTTTGTGATATAGTGCCAATTTTTGAAAATAAGGCTAACTTTCCGCCAAAAGGTGCTGTTATTTGCTCCCTGGTAGGCGGTGTCAGAGCCAAGTCACTGTGATTGTCCTGTTGCAGTGGCAGTGGTTGTGTCTGTGCCTCGGTTATTGCCTTGCCACTGTCGTCCTCTGTAGGCACCTCCTCTGGATTGATTTCTGCCTCTAGAGCGTCTATTCCTGCCTCTTTGAGATTTTGAGGAGTCTGGAAAGGACCAATTTTGGCAGGCCAGTTCCTGCTAAACCTTGGGGCTGAACCTGTAAGAAATCCTTAACTGTTTGTACAGATTTTGCCTTCTCTTCCATTTTCTTCATTACTTGCTGAGCAGGTGTACCAAATAGACTGGCCTTATCCATAGGAGCATCTAACAGCTTTGCTTTAACATGATCCGGCAAGACCTGTTCTTTCAACCATGCATGCCTTCTTATCACTGTGCCAGTCATGGCTGATCTAAATGAAGCCTCCAGTGCATCATAGCCACATTTTAAAGAATGGTTACTAACCTGCTGAATGTTATTCACCATTTCTAAAACATATTTCTTATCTAAGGGGTCATCAGTGGACAGCTTCTTAGTTAACTGATCAAGCATAAACTCTTGGTATTGGATCATATGAAACTGACAGTTTAAAGCTCTAGCTGAGAGAGTAGCAGAGGTGTAAACTTTTTCCCCCATCTCTCTAAGGACCTGGATTCCCTTTCAGAAGGAATAGGGTTTTTGCTGAGGTCGAGGCTACTGCCTTAGGCCCCTGGGATATAGTCTCAGGATCTGCAAGTGGGGCCTTGTATAGGTGGTGATGAGTGTCTGGCACCCTGTAAAATCTATCTGGTTTGGCAGGGGCTGGAGGTAAAGTATCAGGAGCAGTGCAAACATCATTAAATGCATCATCCACAACAGGCAGTACTGGAGGTATAGCTAAGGGCCTATGTTGTGGTAAGTGCAGAAATGTCCTAAGCCTTTTTCTTGAATCTGATAAATCTTGTCCCTGCCATTGGAATTGTTCTCTCATGGCATGTAAGGTTTCCCCAAAGGAGAATTCCTCTGGTGGAGAGGCAGATGGAATGGATTCTTCAGCATCTGAATCTTCATAAGTAGAAAAAGGAGCTTCTGGCTGGTCTGTAATGTCTGAGTCATCCGAAGAATCATCAGAGGACACTGGCTCGGGGGGCTCTGCTCTAGGTCTCTTTTCTGGGGGCTGAGAGGCCCTGTCTGGGTGGGATTGGGATCCCCTAATTAAGGATATTAAATCCTCAGCCAGAGTAAGCATTTGTGAACTAGAAGTGGGCCTGTGTGAGGGGGGCTTAACAGGCACTGATTTAACAGTTTTGGCTGCTTTAGCCCTGGCAAAGGCCTTAATAGACATGGCTGCAGGAGGCCTAGCAGCACCACGTGCTGGGGTAGAGACATCCAAAGGAATGGTGTCTGCTAAATCACTAGGAACCACAGTAGTAGGCAAAACTTCTGAGGCCGATTCAACTAAGGTAGCAGGAGCCTCAGTAGTAGTCATGGATTCGGCTGAAGATTGACCGGTTTTCTCGGTTTCGGCCGAAACCGAGACACTCGCGGCTTGCTTAACCGTGGTTTCGGCCGAAACCGCGGACCGCGAGTGTCGGTCTTTTTCTTTGTGTTTTTAACAATTTGGGTAGTCGGAGGATCCGGCGGCATAATGTACGCAAAATCTGAGCGAAAAACTGTTCAGCAAACTCCGACCGGCGCCTAAGCGTTCGTCGGTTGAAGGAAGCACAGGCCGAACAGGCTGCTACGTCGTGGTCTGGGCCTAAGCAAGGCAGGCAGTAACAGTGGAAATCTTTATGAGGTATTTGTTTCCCACAAGTTAAACAGTTATTGACTTTTTCTGACATCGGCTGAGGCAAGAAAGAGTCCCCAAGGGGGTACTTAGCTTTTAGAAGTCTTCAAGTAGTATTCGGTAGTAGTAATCTCTGGATCTGACCGACCGGCACTTGCGAACAGCTTCTGCTTGAGCGCCGCGGCAAGAAAGACTGAGGAAAATGGCGTCGGCTGATGCCTTTATACCCGAAGACCAGCAGAGATGACGTCGGGTGAAGTGCGACATCAGCCGAAGCCGGACCCGGACTTTGGAATCCGGCCGACCGAAGGGCTGCCTGACGACAGGACAACCCATTTGTTATGACTGCAGATGCATCCTTGAAGGACATCAAGATAGTTTTCCTACTGCAGAATTTTAAAGAGGCAAAAGATGCTAGTTGAAAGGGAGGCAATGTAAGCTTTTCCAGCAGAAAATTAAGCTCCTAAAGGAGAGAAAGGCAGGTTTTTCTTTGGTGGGTTAAGATGCATAACTCCCAAGTAAAAGCTCACCTTCCATTCTAGCCATAAGTGGTGGGTTGACAGGTAGACAGGCATTGATGGTCCACGAGTTAGCCTTTATAGAACAGCAAACCATACCTGACTGAAGTAATTCGCAAAGATATTGCAGGACTGCAGGGACCTGTGTTAAGAGTGGTCCTGACTGTTTGTGTCACTAAACAGAAAAACATTTAGCTGTGTAAGACATTCTGGTAGGGGGTTCTCTTGGCTTCCTGTAGTACTTTAACCTCCTCCACAGAGGAGAAGCGTCTTTGAGGGATGAACATCCTATAATCCACAGAGCTGAGTGAAAGAAGATTTGGGTAAAGCAGCAATCTTTTTTGTTGAATGATCAGGTCCGGTTGCAGAAATATCTTCCTGTACTTTCCCTTTGAGAGGTGACATAGCAGGGGAGAACAATGTTGACTCGACCAAAATGGGTCAGCAAAGGGAGTTTTGGTTGCTTCCTTTTGTGCTTTTGAAAATTTTTTAGAAGAGAAGGTAGTAGAGGGAAGGCAAACAGGAACTTTCCTATCCACTGTAAGGAGAGGGCGTCTGTCCTCCTGACTGAGGGGGAAGGTTCCCTGACACACAATTGAGGGAGCTGATTGTTACTTGGTGATGCAAAGAGGTCTAGCCGGCATCTGTCCTCCTGACTGAGGGGCAAGGTTCCCTGACACAGAACTGGGGGAGCTGATGGCTGGTTAGTGATGCAAAGAGGTCTAGCTGAGGTGTGCCCCAATGAAGAGTGACTGCCTGAAAAACCTGTCTGTTTACGTTTCATTCGTGGGGGTCCTCCAAGGAGTGGCTTAGGGAGTCTGCCAAGCACATTATCTTGTGAGGGAATGTACGTGGCTATAAGGGTGGACAACTCCCATCCCTCTTATGCTAACATGCACAACTGGCAAGACCCGGTGCCTCCCTGTGTATGTACCATATGACTATGATGCTGTTTGTTTACATCAGGAGTGGTCCAGGTTTCCAAGGGTAGGAGAAGATCTGCAGTGTTTGCAGAACAGCCTTCGTTTCCTTCACGCTGGCATGTTCCTTTAGTAACTGTGGTTGCCATCTGCCTTGAACCCAGAGTGATCCTGTCCATGCTCGCATGCCTTGTCCGATAAGTCTGTGTGAACTTCTTGAAGGGGGGGAGGAGGGGGTGTGAAGGGACGTCCTGTGTTGAGACCTACTTGTTCCTTCCGTCAAAGTAGCTGGAGGTTAACAGGAGTTTTCCTCTGCTACTGAGTTGCCTTAGGATTCCTTTAGATTTAGATGGGTACTTTCTATGGTACTGAGGAGAGGGGAATTTGCCTGCAGTCTTTCATAGTCTTACTTTGGTCATGGAGAGTTTTGAACAGACTGGCAGCCTGAGGACCAAACAGGTATTTGTGCAAGGGGGGGGTTTCAGAGCTTTGACATGAAATCTTTAGATAAAGGCTGGTTGCAATGCCATGCAAATTACTGAATGACAAATCTCCTAGAGCAATAGCTACAGCTACTGGAAGCTTTTCCACCTATCCATAGCCCTACTATCTTTTATATATATATATATATATATATATATATATATATATATATATATATATATATATATATGTATATACACACTTTTATTGAATTATCATTTATGACATAAGCAAATTTACATTTATATAAAAGTAATCAAACTGTATCAACAAATACATCTTTGCAAACATTCAGACAGTATACTTCACACACATTGTTATATATCATATAACCTAAATAACATTACATAAATTATTAAATTCCTGCCCCTTGTCTCTTGGTTTACTAAAGAATTTTTTTTAAAACATCACTTACAACATAGGCAATCATACATTTCTTTCTTCTTCTTTTGGCTTTTCCCAGTTAGGGGTCGCCACAGTGGATCACCTATCTGCTCAAGATTGGCAGTGGAGTTTTACAGTGTCGAGTTTCCCAACCTTCCACAGAAGGCACACACACGCACTCACGCCTAGGGCCAATTTAAAGTATCCAAACCGCCTACAGCATGTATTTGGGATGTGGGAGGAAAGCAGAGCACCCAGAGGAAACCTATGCGACCACAGGGAGGACATGCAGACTCCGCACAGAAGGCACCCCAGCCGAGGATCGAACTGGAGAACCTATGGCTGTGAGGTGGCAATGCTAACTGCTGCACAACAACAGCCGCCTATAGGCAATCATACATTTATATAAATAAAAACAAACCACACCGACAAAATCCCAGTTGCAAGCATTTTACATCACAAACCATACAGACAAACCAGAGACCTAGTTGCAAACATTATACATCACTTAAAATCTACCCAGTCATTTTCAGTCAAATATTACCTAGCTCATTTAAGTCCTGCCTTCTTTAAAACCTCATTCCTCTCCTGTATGTATTGTTCCCACAATTACCATGTTTTCTATGTAGTTTGCTACTACCCTTTTCTAAAGATCTCAATTCTAGTTGTTTTATCTCTGTTACTATATTCAATACTTTTAAACTTTGACTTCCATTTTCTAGTAAAGAATTTTTTGGCAGCCACCATAATTAGACACAGCACAGCCTTACCATGTCAGGGCAATTCCGACTCTGTATTACAGCTCAGAAAAATCATCTCCCTCGTCACATCAATGTGCCCATATAGCATCTCCGACAGAGCATCCTGCAGGGAATGCTTAAAGTCCGCCAACTCACTCACTCCTAGAAAATATGAAAATATGTTCCCAATTACCGCTTTCTTCCCAGTCACACCGCTAACATTTTCTGTCTACCTGAGGAAAAACGTCTTGGGAGTCTGCTTGAGGAATAAAAATATATGGATCTACTAAAAAAAAAAAAAAAAAAAAAAAAAAAAAAAAAAGATACCGATGTTCATTTTTGTGAGACTGAAAATAAAGAAACCTGACATATCCGAATACCGATGTTTTCCCAGAGTAAGTAAATACTTACCCAACATGCCCTTTTCTCCACTGTAGTGTGATCATGGAATTGGTATATACCGTTTGGGGTGGGGTGGGGTGGGGGGCTTCCCCACCTGGGTGGGTTTTAATTTCTTCAGTGTGTATTTAGTTTAAGTTTGGGCAAGTGTTTACTTATACTGGGAAATCTTTGGCGTTCGAGTACTTTCAGTCTCACGAAAATGAATGTTAGTGTTCTGATCTTCGTTTTTTTAAGTAGATCCAAACATCTATGTAAACATTTCCAAGCAAAAATCCTAAATCTTAAAGATTTTGTTGCACATTTGGGAGACACACATATATCCTCCCATTGTTTCTTTGTGAATTGTTTATCCAATCTTCCCAGTCCTTTTTAACCTCCTCTGATTGATTCTTACAGTTACTGTGACGATGAGAAGTATTGCATCTATGCCAGAAGTAGGGCAGTGGATGTGTAACATATACCAGCAAAGCTAGCTGGAATTTAGTAAAGAATTATATGTTATTGGAATATCAAACTGATTTATACAGATCCTTATGTTGAAAATGTATTCGTAAAGTTGCTTGTGTTAAAAATGTATCAACAGTGTCCTGCCGGACAGAGGAAGAAATGTATATGTATTACTGCAACTGTTGAAATCTGTATAGTGTAACAGAGAATATTTGAAAAATAGTAAGAAATTAAATTGCTTAATTTAGGCCATAAAGACTGTATCTTACAGTTCTCAGTGCAGCCAGAGACAGAAAGTCTGTAACTGGACGCTTTCTGCATTGTCATTAGGGTGAACTAATTGATACTCTGGAAGGGTGGAGGTCTGAAATTGTTTTATGACTTCCAGGAGTTGCAGCAGATCTTAGCGTGTGTGTGTGTGTGTGTGTGTGTGTGTGTGTGTGTGTGTGTGTGTGTGTGTGTATTATTGGGTTTACTATCAAAAGGTGGAACAGAGAATCTTCGCAGATGGAAACTCGAAAAGGACAGTTCTGTACACTTACCATAAATGTAGATATTCGAGTGTATTCACTGTTGCACTCATTACATTTGGGGTTATCCGCTTGCAGGCAGCCCTCAGCTGGCCTGATTAACAAAGTCTTGGGTCCTGCGTCGGTTGTTGTCTCTTCTTCCATGATATCAGGTAGTCAGGGGTATAAAGCATGCAGCAGACACCATTACATCAGTTTTTCTTGTCCCAGATGTCAGGTGCCCCCATAATGGGAAGCAATTATATACAAGGTTACACCTCCAACTATAAGCAAATACACCAAAAAGCTTAAAAAAAGGAAACCAGAAGAGAGGTATAGTAAATAGAAGTCAGGGAGCTGGAGGGAGGGTAACCAGGACTGCAGCAGTGAATACACTCGAACATCCACATTTATGTTAAGTGTACACAACTGTACTATGTAATGCGTGTTTCACTGTTGCAGTCATTACATTTGGGTAGATTCCCAAAGCTAAGGAAGGGAGGAGGCAATTAGAGAGCATTAGGACCAGTTACTAGGCCCTGCAAGACTGCAGTAGCAAAACCAGCTCTGGATTTAGAGAAAATAGGCAAGTGGTAATACTTGGTGAAGGTATGAACAGAACTCCAGGTAACAGCTTCTAGGATGTCCCTGGGTAGGAACATCTCTGACAAAGGCTGTTGAAGTAGATGCAGCCCTGGTGGAATGTGATCTTATCCCATGTGGGGTAGGTTTTCCATGGTGCTTAAACAGAAATTAATGCAATGGCCTATCCATTTAAAATGGTTTGCTTTGAAATGACCTTCCCCTCTGCCCCTGCAGCAAAGGGAACTAGCAGCTGTTCAGTTTTCCAGAGAGGCTTAGTCCTGTCAAAATAAAATATGTTACCTGTGCACGTCCAAAGAGTGCAGTATTCGTTCTCCTTTGTTCTGTGGATTAGAAAAGAAGGTTGGCAAATGAATGGACTGATTAATGGCCACACTGGATACCACCTTGGGCATAAAGGAAGGATTGGGTTCTGAGGGACACCCTGTCTGCATAGAAGATTATGAAGGGCTCCAGTGTCATAAAGGCCTGTAATTCAGGCACTCTTCGTGCTGAAGTGACCGCTAGAAGGAAGGCTGTTTTCCAAGAAAGGAATTTCAACTCTGCATTTGCAGCTGGCTCAAAGGGAGGTACAGTGAGCTTTTCCAATACAAAGTTAAGGTCCCAGGCTGGAGTAGGATCTCTCCAGGGTGGCTTTGAGTTTTTGGCCCCTCTGAGGAACTGTTTCAGCAGTGGATGAGAGAAGAGGGATGGTTCTGTATTGTAATGAGCTGAAACGGCTAAGGAATGAATTTTGATGGAGAAAAAGGAAAGGCCCTTGTGAAGCATCTCAGTTATTGAATTATCTGAGGTAAATTGGGCACTACTGTGCCCATCCCCCGAGTTCGGCACCATGAACTGAATATTTTCCATTTTTCAGCATAGGATTTTCTAGTACTAGGCCTCCTTGCCTCCAGAATGACATCCATCACTTGCTTACTGAGGGATGGTAACGGAGAGATCAGGAAATTAGCCAGGCTGCCAAGTTTAGGGTTTGAAGCTGTGGGTGCAGAATCTGGTCCTCCTGCTGGGACAGTAGGACAGGAGTCTGAGGCTGGTGCCATGGTGCCAGCAGTGACACACTGCGCAAGAGGGGGTACCCAGTGTTGGTGCGGCCAGTCTGGTGCAATCAGTATTGTCCTTGGTTTGTCCTGTTTGATCTTTGGTAGTACCTTGGAGAGGAGAGGCAGAGGGGGAAAGGCATAAACTAATTTCCAGGTGAAGGACAGGGCATCCACTTGCCAAGCTTGTTTGTGGGGAGTCCTTGTGCAGAATTTGTCCAATTGGTAGTTCTGGGGGGAGGCAAACAGGTCTATCTCTGGGCTCCACCATTTGTTTCTCAACATGTTGAATATCTTTGGTTCCAGTTTCCACTATTGTGGGTCCATGAGATTTCTTCTTAGGTCGTCTGCCAGTGTATTTAGCTTTCCTGGCAGGAATTGAGCCTGTAGGTGCACTTGGTAGCTCAAAGCTGTGTTCCACAGAGCCATGGCTAGTCTGCACAGAGGATATGAGTGGGTTCCTCCCTGCTTGTTTATGTACCATATAACAGTGGTGTTGTCCGTCTTTACCGATAACTGTCCTGGAAGAATGTGGTCCTTGAAGGCTGTCAGAGCATTCTGTACAGCTAACATTTCTTTTTGATTGATATGCAGGTGCATTTGACTTGGGTTCCATTTGCCCCTGAATGCACTTCCCTGCCAAGTGAGCCCCCCATGCATAGTCTGATGCGTCTGTTGTTAGGGTTTGGGAGGCAGGGGGTAGAGTGAATGGCAGTCCCTTGTTTTGGTGGCAGGCCTCTGCCCACCAAATAACTACCTGTAGACAAGGTATGATAGTAATCATCGATTCTAGATCCAGAGAATGCTGACACCATAGGCTTTTTAGGTAACAATGTAGTTTCCTCATATGCAGTCTTGCATATGGAATTAGTAGAATCCAGGAGGCCATGAAGCCCAGGGCTTGTAGTATTTTCCTTGCAGATAGCTGGGTCTTTGTGGCCAGTAGTTTGAAACAGGCTTGTCAAATGAACTTGTTTCTCTGGCATAAGATAGGCCATCTGGGAAGTTGTATTCAAGCTTGCTCCCAGGAATACAATTTGTTGGCAGGGTACAAGATGTTTTTTCTTTTCGTTTATGGTGTACCCCAGACAAGTTAACAATTTCCTTACAAATGCCAGATGATTTAATAGTATGTCCAGGCTTTCTGTCTGAATTAGATAATTGTCCAGGTATGGGTATAATTTGAATAGTTCTTTACCTGCAAAATGCAATGACTGGAGCTAGGCACTTTGTGAATACTCTGGGCGCAGTAGATAAGCTAAAGGGCCGTGCAGAGAACTGATAGTGCATGTAGCCTGCTTTGAAGCGCAAGTATCTTCTGCAAGATTCCCTGATTGGGATGTGCAGGTAGGCTTCCTTTAAATCCAGTGTTGCCAACGTGGCATCTTTGCCTAGCAAAGGAAGGAGCTGATGAAGAGTTAGCATCTTGAAATTTGGGATCATTAAAAATGTGTTTAGGATAGACAGGTCCAGGATTGGACGCCAGGAATCATCTTTTCTGGGTACCAAAAAAAGTTTTGGTAAAAAACCTTGTCCCCATTCTTCTTCTGGAACAGGTTGAATAGCCCTGATGCTTAACAGAGAGAGAACTTGCTTTTGAGCCTCAGCCCACTGGGGGTAAGATCTGGCCAACCATTCGGGGTTGTTAAGGAGTGGAAGTGGAATCTGTATCCTTGGGAAACTATATTTAAAACCCATTTGTCCTGGGTAATGAAATCCCATTTTTTTTTGCCTGCAGGGCAATCTTTCCCCCTAAAGGAACAGTCAGTTGTGCAGGGCTTTGAAGGGTTAAAGTTAAGTCATTGAGACAGTTTACCATAGGGGGAGTCTTACTACTCCCTGCTTTGGAAGTGGGAGCCCCCCACTGCTTAGTCCTGTGAGTACCTTGGGACTGAAGTCTGGGTGTTCTGCTGGTTCTGGGTTTGGACTGAGAAGGCCTGGAAGAGGACTGAAAGGAGCAATTCTTAGAGGGCCAATGCCTACTAAACCTGGGAGGCTGTACTTGCAGGAAATCTTTAACAGTTTGCATAGATTTAGCTTTTTCTTCCATCTTTTTAAGTATTTCTTCTGCTGTGTTGCCAAACAGGCGGTCTGGGTTTAAAGAAGCATCCAGCAATTTAGCTTTAACATGACCTGGCAAAGATTCCTCCTTAAGCCAAGCATGCCTTCTAAATACAGACCCAGTGACAGCAGCCCTGCAAGATGCCTCTAATGAATCAAAACCACATTGCAAAGTATGTTTTCCAACTTGTTCAGCAGAATACATTAAATCATGTAAATCTTTATTTTCAGCACAGTCAAGAATCAACATAATTTTCTGTTTAAGCAATCCAATAATATGCTGCTGATACTTTAACATATGAAATTGGCAGCTTAAGGCCCTAATGGCCAAGGTTGCAGAAGTGTATACCTTCTTACCCCATCTATCAAGTGCCCTGGAATCTCTATCAGAGGGGATAGGATTTTTGGCAGTAGTAGCCTGAATGCCCTTGGGTCCCTGTGAAATAGTCTCAGGATCTGCAGTAGGATTTTTAAAGAGGAACTTGTGAGAGTTAGGAACCCTGTAATACCTATCAGGTTTTCTGGGAGCAGGAGGTAAAGAGTCAGGGGCCAGGCTAGATTCCGAGAAGGCATCATCCACAATGTCCAGTACAGGAGGGATGGCCAAAGGCCTGTGTTGGGGCAGGAGCAAGAAATCCCTAAGCCTCTTTTTGGAGTCAGAGTAATCCTGGCTCTCCCAGTGAAAATGCTCCCTAAGAGTATGCAAAGTTTCACCAAAAGAGAAATCCTCTGGAGGGGAAGCAGAGGGAATAGAGTTCTCTGCATCAGAATCCTCATAGGTAGATAAGGGTAAATCCTGGTCATCAGAGGAAACAAATTTCAGAGTCCTGATCAGAAGAATCAGAAGGAAAGTCAGTCCTAGGTCTCTTAGAGGGGGAAGGGTAGCTTCCCCTAATTAGAGTAATAAGGTCTTCAGCCATTCTTATCATTTGTTTTTAAGCATAGGGGCCTGACCATGCGGTCTGGGCATCGGTTTTCTAGGCATGGATCGAGTTTTAGGCCTTGACAAAAATGGCGTCAGTTTAATATGCAAGTCAGTAGGCCTGAATACACCCTCAGAAGCCGGTGCCTGTACAGCAGCTCCGGACCCATCCAAGGTAGAGACATCCGCAGGTTCCACAGTTGAAGAAGCATCTCGCGGCATACTGGACTCCGAATGGGTCTCAGTAGAGGCCTGCAAATCTGAAGTAGCAGGTATCAGGGGCTGCAAAAGCACCTCACTGAGTACAGGCGAACTGGCGACTAGCTTAGGAGAAGCATCGTCGGCAGCTTTGGACCTATGCGGTCTGTCTCTGTCTTTATCTTTGCGTTTTTTCGGAATGTCGGTAGTCGGGTGGCTTACCGAAGCCATTTCTGGATAGTTGAATAGAGTACCAAAGTATTTAGAAGCATAAACAAACAAATGACGAAAAGCTCGAAGTTTGAATACGGCACAAAACCGACAGCGAGGTACATAGTGGTCTGGGCGTAAACAAGGAATGCAGTACGAATGAAAATCTTTATGAGGTATTTGCTTTCCACAAGAAATACAATTGTTAACTTTTACTGACATCGGTTTAGAGCAAGAAAAGGGTTCCCCAACGGGATACTTAGCTTAGTTGAAGACTTCGGTTTTGAAACTCGAAAACGAAAATTTCAGGAGTCTGCCGACCGGCACTTATGAACTGCTTCTACTTCGGGCACCGCACGGCAAGAAACAGTAGTGTAATGACATCGGCTGCATGCTTATACCCCTGACTACCTGACACAATTGAAGATGAGACAGCAACCAACGCAGGACGCAAGACTTTGATAATCGGGCCAACTGAGGGCTACTGCAAGCAGATAACCCAAATGTGATGACTGCAACAGTGAAACACGAACATCCAGTTGCTTAACAGCAATCTTTCTAAACTCGTATATATAGTCGAGGTAATCCCTTATTTTTTGCTTGGCATTCTGCAGTTGATCCTCTTCTTGTTCTGTGAGATTCCCCCTATTCTGAAATATTTTAACATCTGTCAGTCCCTCTAAATGATTCTTGTCACTTCTTAACCATAACACCTTTTATTTCCCCTATTTTTAAACCCCACCTTAACTTTATCCCACTCCCTAGCTATATTTTCAGAAGTAATTTTTATCCTCTCAAATAGCTCCTGAATAATCTCCACTACCCATTCCTTAAATTCCTCTCTTTTCAACAAATAGGTGGGAAAGCACCAGTGTCTCATTTTTATTTCATTACTCTAGTTTATTTTAGTTATTATTGGAGCATGATCTGAAGAAAGTTACTGAGTGTGTATCAAGACCTTCAATTAAATGCACATGTTCCTGTGAAAAGAAAATTCTGTCTAGCCTAGCCCAGTTTTTATATCTTGGGGGAATAATATGTAAATTCACTATGAACTCCTACTACTGAATTCACATCTTCCATAGCAAATATTTTCATAAATTTCTTCAAAAAAATCTACCCAGCTTCGTTATACTTTCCTTTCTGGGCCCCCAGACACACCTTCACAGCTGCAAATCCAAGTCCAGTCCCCACCTGCAAGTAATATTCCTTGCTGAAAACTGATTGTTTCTCTCAAAACTTTCTTAAGCTCCATTACAGCAGTTTTAGGTGGAATATAAATACATGCCAGCGTAATCCTCCTCCCTTGCCAGTAGCCCCTTAGCACTACAAATCTGCCATTATCATCTTCTTTATCCTCGTCTATCACTTTTGGACCTTCTCTTGCAATTAATGTAAATACTCCTCTTTTACTTTGCCCCAGATATTCCATTGAATAACCATCCAGAAAACTTTTCTTTACCAAATTCATATGTTCAGTTCTTTCCAAGTTTGTCTCCTGTAACACAGCTAACTGTCGTCAGCACTGGGTAAGGGCTCAGAGGTTTCATCTGAAGGAAAAGCCACTACAAGGGGTATGCCAGTGAATTCTTGTACAAATATTTTAAGTAATCAGGCACCCTGTAAAACCTGTCTGGTGTTTTAGTCACTGGTGGTTGACAGTCAGGTGCTGAAGAGGTGGAGTGGAAAGCTTCCTGGAAAGCTTCATGCACAGGATGGACTGGGGAAGGGGCAGGAATGCCCATCTCCAAGAGGCTGCACAACCTCTTCTGAAAGTCATAGATTTGAGTGGATTGCCAAAAAAGTTTCATCAAGTATTGGATAGTCTCCTCAAAGGAAGCTCTCTCAATACCAGAATTCAGAGACAGGGAATTCTCTTCACCCCAAGAGATTTGTCCATAAGAACAATCTAAAGAGTTGTCTGAATCACAATCTTGTTCTTCAAAAGATAACATAGTAAGTTTCTGAGGAGTAGCCGAGATTGTGGAGATCCGGAGGAGGGTTTTTTTTTTTTTTTTTTTTTAAGGCCATAACATTGAGAACAATTCATGGGAGAAATCTATCCACTCCTTTTCCCTAGCTGCTGAAAGAGGCCATATTTGTTGTTCTTTTTTGGTATGAAATCTGCCTGGATGAGATGCAGAAGTTTGAAACCCTGCTGTACCTCTATTAATGTACCTGAGATCTTGTCCCTAACTAATACTTAAGGGATGCCATGAGAGCCCTTGGAAACGGGGTTCTGCAACTTCAGTGGGCACATCTGAGTCTGAACCCTTAGACTGCATATCTGTTTGTGGGCCTCTTAAGCTTCTACTTAGGCAGGAGAAGGGTGCCTGGGGATGCGGATTCTGCTATCTTGGACTTGGCCAGGTGTTTAAAGGGGTTTTAAGAAAGATATTGAGAGAAAAGCATCTACTTAAGGATTTTGGGAGCAAACAGTTGGCAAATGGAGTAGGAGTTGTGATACTGTTGTGGGCCTAGACAGAAAAGGCACTTAGTGTGCAACTTCTTGGACACAGCATGCCTACCCCACTAACTCACCCCTTCTTGCTGACAAACAAATTTGAATAACAGCATAAACAAGAAAGGCAAAGGAAGGTTCCTTAATGGGATACTTATCTGAGAAAAACATAGGGTACCAATGACCAAATGGCGATCAGTCTGACAGGTGTGTGACCTCCGTGGTGAGTGGCAGTGACACTGTCTGGGGTTCATGCTTGTAGTATGTCCTTTTTTTACCCTTACAATTGTGAGCTGAGGTTAGGTGTCAGAAGTACATGTTTGGGAAGGTAAAGCTCTGGTACCCCAGCCAGACATCGTCAGTGACAACCCATATATCAGGAATACTGCAACAGTGATTTCAGTCAGGACATCAGAAAACCCATGCCTAGAATGTCAGCTGCCCTGAATTTTTTTTACTGGAAGTTGAGCTGCGAGAGGACTTCCCCAGTAACTAGAGTCAATTATAGGAGTCTGACCCAGAAATTGCCATACTTTGGAGACTGAAGAATATATTCTGACCTCCTCTGTACAGGTGCCGCAAATACTTTCTATGCCTCTCTGATGACAAGAACATTTTGTCAGCAGGGACAGCCACCCCCAGACAGCTGTAGAAACCAGAATACCTCCTACAGAATCATTCCCGAGATGTGGAATCTGTGGACCATCCTTCACTATCTCATCTTTTCAAAGATCTCCCCAAATATGGATGGTCTAGGAAGGAAGATGGAGGGGAATCCATGCCACCCCTGTCTGTACAGAATACGGGGGACTCAAGGAATCGGAGGGCTTCCCTTGCATCAGACACTTGACAGGGCAGGTCATGATTACTTAACCTGGTGGACTATTTTGAAAAGGTTACTAAAGCATGGATGAAGGCAAAAAGGTATGCACCAACTACCTCGACCTGGCCAAAGCTTTTGACTCAATTCCCCACTCAAGCACAGCAGGAAAGCTGAATAAACCCTTATGTCACCCGCTGGACTGCTAAGTGGCTCACAGATAAGACACAGATAATCAAAATAGGGAAAGTTCCCTCCACAAAGAAAACAATCACAGCTAGTGTCCCCCGGCTTCTGTGCTCTGACCTCTTGTTTGACATTTCTGAAGTAAATGCCAAAACTAAAGGGCTCTAAGTTTCCAGATGACAGCAAGCTAGGAACAGTCACTGAATCCTCAAACGACTTAGCCATCCAGCAGGAAGGTTCGCCCCAAATAGATAACTGGTGCCAAAATTATGGACTGAAACTAAATGCCAAAAAACGCATCACTGTATCCTTTGGGAAGTCATCTACCCCAGAGGACTACTACATTAACAACATGTCTTTAAGAGTTGTCCTAGTGTCTGGGATTTGGGAATGTATGTGGACAGTGACCTAACTTTTAACCAACATGTGTCCACTGTGGTAAGAAAGTCATTCTATATTGCACAGCTTATAAACACAGGGATTGTGTCTAGATTTAGGGATATCACTGTCTCATTTACTCAGCCCTCATTAGGCCAGTCACTGAATATAATACAACCTTTAACATGCATCTTTCAGGACACATTCAACAAACAGAATGCCCACAGATACACCTTACAAAAAAAATACAAGGCCTAAAGAACATATTCTACATGGACCGACTCAAAGACCTGACACTATAATCTGTATCCTACAGAATGCTAAGAGGTTATCTGTGTCAGGCATGCAAGGCATCCTCATACCCACTACTGATGGATTTACTCCACATCAGCACATCAAATGGCATCAAATACTCTGTCTAGGGATCTAAACCTCTTCTGCAACATCAAGAGAATGGTTTGGAAGGACAGGTACATCTTGCAGAGGATACTGTTGGCAAGGAACAGACTCCCCATCCACATAAGAACAAAGTTCATCCTTGTCCATATTCAAGTGCAACTTAGATTTAAGGATGGGAAACAGAAAATTTATGCCAGGACTGTTGCCATGTTAAAAATAACGAGGCAGCTGCTAAATGCTTTATCCCATGAATGGGTCACCTCAAATTATCTATGGTATGATCCCAGTTACTCTCATTAGGGGTATTATGTAATTAATCAACCAAGGGATGGGTAAGGCCAATCTATATCCAAAGGGATAGATTAATTTAAGCACAAAAATGGAAACTGGTTAGGCTTAAAGTGGCCTACAAGGGCAGCTAGCCTACTACCTACCTATGCACCTATGGCAGGAATTGGTCAGATGGAAAGCATGTAGTAAAGCCACTGGCAGAGTCCCTTCTTGAAAGTGAGAAAGAGAATATTAAAAAAGGTAGAAGTGCCAGAGACCTAAAGTAGCACTAAGAGGATCACAGTCAAAGCGAGTTCTGAAGGTCATCCCCAGCTCCCATGTACACAAAGACTCTAGGTGCCAGTTCTATTGATCCTACCACTGCTGACATGGAAGATTCAAAGTAAAGGGTTATGATTCACAATCCGGGACCACATCCAATGTCAATGCATCTGCTGATGTTGACACACGTGCATGCCTGGTAATGAATGGTCTAACTGGGACTGGTACAAGGCAACAGGTCACTGAAAAAGACAAAAAGAAGGCAAAGAAAGTACAGCTGTGCAAGTAAACATACCATAATAAATGTTCACACGATCATTGCTGCAGCAGCCTTAGCTATATGGGTTATATCCTACCAAGGATATAACAGCATGCCAGCTTCCAAGTACTCAAAACCATTAGGCAACTCGAGCTCAGATGCAGAAAAATTACAGATTTTAATGCCAAGCCCTTCAGAGCTTGTATGCAAACAGAGATGGAGATGGAGCTTGGAGAGGACATAACTAGGAGTAAAAATGTGTACACATATGAACACTCTGGCATAACCAAACAACAAAAAGGAGACTAGAGGGAGTGGCTACTTCAGCAGTGATTAATCAAACATCTACAGTTATGCAAGTTTACTTACACAACTGTACTAAGTTCATCATATTGACCAATGCTGCAATAGCCTACGCTATATTTGTAGATTAAAGCAGCATACTAAATTTGGAAGGTGGATGGGGAAGGGTCCAAGAGCTCCTGGAATCAAGCTTGTAATTCTTTCTAAATGTATGTACACAAGACCTAGTTCTGCTTCTAGAATACATCTAGAATACAATCCAAAAACCCATAAATGAAGCAAAGATCCCGTTAGATTGGGCCTTGACCCTGCCTAGAATATTTTTGTTGTGGTGTAAATAAAGTACAGTTGTGTACACTTGCCATAAATGCAGTGTATTCACCGTTGCAATTATCACACTTAAGTTATCTCCCTGCAAGTAGTCCTCAGTCGGCCCGAATACCAGAGTCTTGGGATTTCTGCATAGATTGCGGTCACCTTTTCATGATGTCAGGTCGTCAAGGGTATAAAACATGCAGTAGACGCCATTACATCAGTTTTTCTTACCCCAGATGTCAGGAGCCCCCAAAATAGGAAGCGATTCCTTGGTGTGGAACACCTCCAGTAAAAAGAAAATACCCTGCCATAAAAAATGGCCATAAAGAGGATAGGTAGAAAGGATATAGAAAGCCAGGGGGCTGGAGGGAGGGAAGCCAGGGCTGCAACAGTGAATACACTCTAACATTTATGGTAAGTGTACACAACTGTACTATGTTCTTCGTGTTTCACTGTTGCAGTCATCACACTTGGGTTGATTCCCAAAGCTGAGGAAGGGTGGTGGCAGTCCAGAAGTGTTAGGGCTGGCTAGCAGGCCTTGTAAGACTGCTGCAGCAAATCCAGCTCTGGATTTAGAAAAAAAATAGGTAAGTGGTAATGCTAGGTGAAGGTGTGTACAGAACTCGAGGATGCAGCTTCCAGGATGTCCCTGGTAGGGACTCCCCTGAGAAATGCTGTAGAGGTTGAAGTAGCTTTAGTGGAATGAAGTCTGATCCCCAGAGGGGTAGGTTTTCCATGGTGCTTGTAGCAGAAATGGATGCAGTGTGCTATCCATTTGGAAATGGTTTGCCTTGAAATGGCCTTGCCCTCTGCCCCTGTAGCAAAGCTGACTAGCAGCTGGTCAGATTTTCTGAAAGGCTTTGTCCTGTCAAGGTAGAACCTGAGCTGTCTGTGCACAGACAAGGAGTGCAGGATCCTTTCTCCTTTATTCTGAGGATTAGGAAAAAAGGTTGTCAAATAGATGGATTGGTTTAAAGCCACACTGGATACCACCTTGGGCATAAATGAAGGGTTAGTCTTGAGGAAAACCCTGTCGGCATGGAAAATAATGAAGGGCTCCACCGCCATCAGTGCTTGTAACTCAGACACTCTTCTTGCTGAAGTAATAGCTAGAAGTAAGGCTGTTTTCCAAGAGAGGAAATTTAACTCTGCTGAAGTAGCAGTTCTTCTTCACTCTTTTCATCTCTTCCTTTCTCATTTCTCTTCCTTTCACTGTATAGATTTAAGTATATTCATTTTATGTACAATTTGTTATCTTGCAACAAACTTCATATTGGAAACTTGTCTCTCTTTTGAAATGATCTTTTAGTCATTAGGTTGATATAACTCCAATTTTTGATATTTTTTAAAGTAATGATTTGTTTATGTAATGTACTTAGTATTTAGTGGAGCTTTTCTCCTCGGGCCTCTGCTGAAAATGGACATGTATCCAGCCAGACTAGCCCGGTCAACAAATGTAAAATAAATAAAGTGTGAGTTTCTCCAGTAAGAAAGTTAAGGTCCCAGGTCAGGATGGGAGCTCTCCTAGGGGGTCTTAAATTGTTAGCTCCTCTCAGGAACTGTTTAATGAGAGGGTGAGAAAAGAGAGGAGGCTCAGTATTATAATGAGCTGAGATGGCAGAGGCATGAATCTTAATGGATGAGAAGGATAGGCCTCTGTGGAGCAGCTCTGCTAGGTAATCAAGGATTTCAGGTAAGCTGGGCAAAACTGTGTCCTTTCCTTGAGACCGACTCCAAGAACAACATCTTTTCCACATTTCAGCATAGGATTTCCTAGTACTAGGCCTTCTGGCCTCAAGGATGACGTCCAGCACCTGTTTGTTGAGGGATGCTGGTGGTGCATTTAAGGAATAAGCCAGGATGCAAGGTTTAGTGTTTGCAAAAAAGGTCCACCTCCAGTGTTCCCCCCGTCTCTGGGTTAGAAGTTTGAATGAGTTTGGTTCCAGTTTCCACTCGTGAGGGTCCAGTACATTTCTGCTTAAGTCATCTGCCAGTGAATATTGCTTGCCTGGCAGGAATTGAGCTTGTAGGTGCACATGGATGCTCAAGGCTGTGTTCCACACAGACATGGCTAACCTGCACAGTTGGCTAAGAATGAGTTCCGCCCTGCTTGTTTATGTACCACATAACTGTGGTGTTGTCTGTCTTTATCAGGAACTGTCCTGGAAGGATAAGGTATTTGAAGACTGTCAGAGCATTCTGTGCAGCTAGTACCTCTTTTTGATTGATATGCAGAGGAATTTGTTCTGGGCTCCATTTGCCTTGAATGCATTTGCCTGCCATGTGAGCCCCCCATGCATGGTCTGATGCGTCTGTTGTCAGGGTTTGGGCGGCGAGAGGCTGAGTGAAAGGAAGTCCCTTGTTGTGGTTGCATGCTTCTGCCCACCAAAGGAACTCTTCCCTTAAGACAACGTATGATAGGAATCACTGTTTCCAGGTCCTGAGAATGTTGACACCAGACTTAAGTACCACTGAAGTTTCCTCATATGCAGTCTTGCATATGATATTAGCAGAATGTATGAGGCCATGAACCCTAGGGCTTGCAGTATTTTCCTTGCAGATAGCTGGGTTTTGTTGGCCATTATTTTGAAATAGTTTGGCAAATGGACCTGCTTTTCTGGAGTGAGGAATGCCATCTGGGAAGTTGTGTTCAAGCTTGTTCCCAGGAATACACTTTGTTGGCTGGGCACCAGTTGTGATTTCTTTTCGTTGATGGTGTATCCCAGTGAAGTTAGAAGTCCTTTTACAAATGCCAGGTGCTGAAGTAGCAATTCCTGACTGTTTGCCTGAATCAAGCAATCGTCCAAGTATGGGTAGATTTGAATATTTATCTGCCTGCAGTATGTAATGGCTGGAGCCAGGCATTTTGTGAATACTATGGGCGCAGCAGATAAGCCAAAGGGAAGTGCAGAGAACTGATGGTGCATGGAGCCTGCCCTGAAATGTATATATTTCCTGCAAGAATCCCTTATGAGGATGTGCAGATAAGCTTCTTTTAAGTCTAGGGTGACTAACCAGGCATCCTTTGCTAGCATAGGAAGAAGCTGTTGCAGTGTAAGCATTTTGAATTTTGGGACCACCAGAAAGGTATTGAGAATTGATAGATCCAGGATAGGACACCAAGAGCCCTCTTTTCTGGGTACCAGGAACAGTCTGGAGTAGAAACCCTGTCCCCTTTGTTCTACTGGAACAGGTTGAATAGCCCTGATATGGAGAAGGGAAAGTACTTGCTTTTGAGCCTCTGCCCACTGGTTTGGAGGAAGGTCTGGCAACCCACTTGGAGTTGGCAGTGAGTGGAAGTAGAATCTGTATCCCTGGGATACAATGGTTAGAACCCATCAGTCCTAACTAATGGACGTCCAGTTTTTTGCATGAAGGACGAGTTTTCCTCTTGGGGGCACAAGTACTTGGGCATGGCTGGGAAGGATAACTGGAAAGTCATTGTGAATGTTTTACATATGGGGGTGACTTACCACTCTCTGGTTTTCAGGTGGAAATACTCCATTGTTTAGATCTCTGCATACCCTGAGACTGTAGTCTTGGTGGTCTGTTTCCCCTGGGTTTGGAATGAAGGTCTGAGAGGGACTGGAAAGGACCAGTTTATTTGAAGGCCAATGCATACTGAATATAGGTGGCGGCTCTTGTAAGAAATCTTTGACAGTTTGCACAGATTTAGCTTTTTCTTCCATCTTTTTAAGAACAACTTCTGCTTTTGTGCCAAACAAACACTCCTGATTTAATGGAGTATCTAGCAATTCTGCTTTGTCATGGTCAGGCAAAGCTTGTTCCTTTAGCCAAGCATGCCTTCTCAGTATAGACCCAGTGACAGCAGCCCTGCAAGATGCTTCTAGGGCAAAGCCACAGTGCAAAGTATGTTTACTAACTTGGTTTTCAGAATGCTTTAACTCTTGTAAATCTTTATTTTATGCACAATCTGGAAGTAACACCATTTTTTTGTTTAATTAGTTCCATAATACGTTGCTGGTACTTCAAAATGTGAAACTGGCAATTCAAAGCCCTGATGGCAAGAGTTTCAGCAGTATATACCTTCTTACCCCATCTAAAGCTCTAGAGTCCCTGTCTGAATGGATAGGGTTTTTGGCTGTAGTAGCCTTAATGCCGTTTGGTCCCTGGGAAATGGTCTCTGGATCCGCAGTAGGATTCTTAAAGAGAAATTTGCAAGAGTCAGGTACTCTGTAGTGTCAGGTTTTCTAGGAGCTGGTGGTAAGGTGTCAGGAGTAAGAGTGGACTCCAAGAAGACATCATCTACAATATCCAGGACAGGTGGTATACCCAGAGGCCTGTGCTGAGGCAAATCTAAAAATTCTGAGTCTCTTTTTGGACTGAGGGTAGTCCTGGCATTCCCAGTGGAAATGCTCTTAAGGTATGCAAGGTTTCACCAAAAGAAAAATCCTTTGGAGGGGAGGCACAGGGAATGGATTCTTCTGCATCTGAGTCCTCACAGGTAGCTAAGGGTATGTCCTGGTAATCCCAGGGGTCAGAGTCATCAGACTCCTGGTCTGTAGAATCAGAAGGAAATTCAATTCTTTGTCTTTTGGCAGGGGAAGGCTGTCTTCCCCTAATTAAGAATAATAAGGTCTTCAGCCATTCTAAGCATTTGTTTTTTGTGGCCTGGGAGCTTGAGCATGTGCTTTGGACGTCAGTTTTCTAGGCGTAGTGCGAACTCTGGGCCTGAAAAACTTGGTAGTTTTAGTTGGAAATGAAGTCAGTTTAATATGAATATTGGTAGATCAGAATACAGCCTCAGAAGCTGGTGCCTGCACAGCAGCTCTGGACCCATCCAAGGTAGAGACATCCGCAGATACCATAGTCGAAGAAGCACCTCACAGCATACTGGACTCCGAATGGGTCTCAGCAGAGGCCTGCAAATCTGCAGAAGCGGGCATCAGGGGCTGCAAAGGCATCTCACTGAGTACCGGCGGACTGGCATCTAGCTTAGCACAAGCATTGTCGGCAGTTTTTGACCTATGCGGTCTGTCTCTGTCTTTGCACCTTTTCAGAAGATCAGTAGTCGGATAGCTTACCGAAGCCATTTTGGAATACGGAGAATGAGAGTGGAAGAATTTAGTTATAAAAATAGCCAGACAACGAATGGTTCAGGCGTTAAACAAGGCACAAAACCAACAGCAAGGGATGTCGTGGACTGGACCTAAACAGGTGACGCAGTAAGAATGAAAATCTCTGAGGTATTTGCTTTCCACAGGCAAGATAATTGTTAATTTTTCCATTGGTTAGAGCAAGAAAAAAGAATCCCCAACGGGGTACTTAGCTTTAGAAGACTTCAGGTCTGAAACTCGAAAAAACAAAAATTTCAGGTAGCGGCCGACCGGCACTTGAGAACTGCTTCTGCTTCGGGCTCCTTCTCAGCAAGAAAGACTGATGTAATGGTGTCAGCTGCATGTTTTATACTGCTGATGACCTGACGTCATGGAAGAGGCGACAGCAACCGATGCAGAAAACCTAAGACTTTGGTATTCGGGCTGACTTGAGGGCTACCTGCAGGCTGATAACTCAAGTGTGATGACTGCAACAGTGAAACATGAAGAATATCTCAAGGTCAAAGCCTGAGATAACTATTTGGAAATGGTCTGTTTTAACACAGGTTGTCCCCTTCTTACCTGATCCGCAGATCTGAAAGATTTTGTTCTGTCGAGATAGTACTAGAGTTGTCTGTGGGCACTGAGATATGCAGTATCCTTTCTCAAGTTACCTGTGGACATTGAGGTATGCAGTATCCTTTCTCACTCATTTTTAGGTTCAGAAAAGAAAACCGGGAAATGATTAGTTTGGCTTAAAGTAAACTCTGATACCACTTTAGGCATGGAAGGAGGACTACTTCTCAAAGAAACCCTGGTTTGTGGAAAAAGAAATAGGCTTGAATCACCATAAGAGACTGCAACTCTGATACTCTTCTTGCACATATAAGAACAGTCAGCTTTCCATGTTAAAAACCTCAAGTTAGACAGATTAAGTGGGTGAAATGGAGCAAGTGTTAGCTTCTCTAACAAAATGAAGATCTGCAGGAGGAGTCACTGTTTTTTCTGGAGGTCTCTTATGAAAAACTCCTTTCAAAACCATTTTCGCAAGAAAATGCTTCAAAAGAGGGGAATCCATGGGCAGACATGCTTAAATAACTGATAAATGAACCTCAATGTAAGAGTAAGAAAGCCCAAAGGACAGTAACTCGCACAAATATTCTAAAACCAACAACTTCTTACCAATACAATGAATGCAGCCACCTGGTTTTCATGGACTATCATGTGTTCCACTTTGAAAAGCCAAAATACTGGGTTCCAATGCCAAAAACAACGCTGTGAATATTCCTTACAATATCTTTTACTGAATTACTGAGTGCACTCGTCCCTGTATATAGCCCCCAGGACTTCTTCAAAGTAACTCTGTTTTTTGGTTTTCATTGTACTGGTAGGAAGTTGTTAATTTGTAAAACACTGTTTCAGAGTCTAAATATTCTAAAACCACCAGAGAAACACTAGCCCTTTATGGGTGCTGGTTATGTTGTTGGCAACAACTAGTGAACTCTTTCCATTTGCTAATATACAATTTTTTAGCAGCAGCCTTGCTTGCCTCCATTAGTACCTGCTGCACATCCTCAGTAAACAGATGCCTAAAGGGAATTACGCCCCATCATTCAGGCAGTCAGTTGAGGTTCATTGGGGTTGGGGTGTATTAAACACCCTGCTCTTTAAGCAGATCCATTCTGTGAGGGCACTTGTGGTAACTGCCCCCAGCAATTTCCAAAAGAAGGGAGAAAGTACAATTGCATAATAAGTTCTACTTACCTGTAACAGCAGATGTTTGTAGATGTTCTTACTGACATGTGTGTAGTAGTGCCATACTATCCTCCTTCTGGCACGGTGTTAAAGCCCAGAACTCCAACCACTGCCTGTCTGGGAGTGAGAAGAATTACCTGGCAGGACTATGACAGTCCTTCACACCGACAGGCAGGACCCTTTCAGTTTACTAAGGTCCAGCAAGAACATCAGATGAGAACACAAGCTTTCAAACATCTACTGTTCTATAGAAAATGCACCACACACCCACGCACACCAAAATGGGGACTTAAACACAAAAGCAACTTCAACATCCAACAAAAAGGGGATGGCAGGAAGGCACTGTCAGTCAGGCAGGGTCTTCTATGAACATCTACTGTTACAATAAGTTGAAGTTGTACAACTGCATATTCAATAAACACAGTGCCTTACTGGCATATGTGTAGACTCACAAAGCTTACTCAGCCTGAAAGGAGAAAGTACAAGGGTCCAGGAGCCCCTGAAGAATGGTCCTCATGACTGCTCTCTGGATCTAGAAAAAGCATCCAGTTTGTAGTGCTTCATGAGGGTATGGACAAAGGACTAAGTTGATGACTCTAGAATACTTTAGAGACCACTCCTTTCCCATATGCCACTGAAAAGGAAAAATTCCTGTTGGAATGTGCTGCTACCTTGACTGGACTCACCTTAAAAAGGTGGATGTAACAAAAAAAAAGACCAGAGGACAACCAATATGCAGTAGCTTACTTAGACACAGGTTGGCCCTTCTTTGCCCTTGTGTAGAAAATAAAAAGCCTTTCGGCCTTCCTGAAAGGCTTTGTTCAGTCAAGGTAGTATTTGAGCTTCCAGTGCATATCCAAGGTATAATGTACCCTCTTTCCCTTATTTAGGCTCTGGAAAGAACACAGGGAGATTAACAAGACTGAGTGAACTCTAAGTACTTTAGGCACGAAAGAAGGATTAGTGCAGAACACAAACCTGTCCCTGTGGAAAACCTGGTAAGGTTATCCCACCATGACAGCGTGCAGCTCAAAAACTCTCTGCTGATGTTAGAGCAACAGACAAAAATGTTTTCCACATTAAGAACTTGAGATCAATGTGAACTGCTGGTTCAAAAGATGGTGAAGGTCAACTTTTCAAGGACATAACTGAGGCCCCATGAAGGAAGAATTTGCTTGCGAAGGGTTCTCACATGAAATGCTCCTTCCATTAACTGTTTTACCAAAAAAGAAGAAGAAAGAATGAAGAATACCCACTGGCAGATGAGCAGAGATGGCTGCTAAATGCACGTTAATGGAAGCAGCTCACAAACATTTTAAGACCAGCAGAATACTAACCTCAATGGATCCTCTATTTCCATTAAGTCAACTTAAAAAACCTCACCCAGCCGTAAACATAAGATTTTCTAGTAGCAGGTTTTCTGACCTATTAACACCTGCGGCACATCCTCATGAAACAAGTGCCTAAATGGAGTTCAGGCTGAATAATCCGGACTGTCAGTAAAAATTTCAATACATTCAGGTGTGCCACAGTTGCCCGAGACTTTGTGAGCAGATCTAGCATGATAGAGTTTGTGGTAATTGCCTTTGGCAAATACCATGAACAGGGAGAACCAAGATTGCTTGGGCCAACAGGGGGTCACCACAGCAGATGGCAGTTTTCTTTGAACTTTCAGAAGTACCTTGTGAATCGGTGGAAAGAGTGGAAGCCCAAGCAGGAACATTCCCATTCAAGGGATCAAGAACACATCTGCCCTCCATACATGGCTGCAAGGATGTCTGAAATAGAATTTCTCCAACTATCTGTTTTGAAAGGAGGTGAACAGATCTACTTGAGGCACTCCCCACATCTGGACTAGATCATGAACACCACTGCCTTCAGCTTCCACTCATGCGAGTCTGCCGAGGATCTGCTTAATCTGTCTGCCATAATGTCCTGCTCGGATGAGATGCATGATGCCTGACGATTCAGAGAATACAGAGAAGCCAGCTCCCAAGATATCAGTGCAAACTTGCACAGATAAGACTTCTTACCCCCTTTTTTAAGGGATGGCATCACTGTGGTGTTGTCCATAACCACCAGAAGAAGACCCAGAGCCCAAAGGTGGTAAAAGACTTTTAAGGTACGAGTCACTGACAACATCCCTTGATACTGATGTGCTTCTATGTCCCCTTAGGTGTCTAAGTGGCTTGCACCTGCATCTCCAATGAATCATCTCCCCAGGCTAAGTCGGACAAATCGGACTGTACATACTATACTGACACCAGAGGGAAGAAAGGAAGCTCTGGACGGATACTCGGCTGCATTTCTCATCTGCTGAAGGGCAGCACAAGCAACTAGGATTCCAGGGAATTAGGGTACGGGGTTCATCAATTTCATACATACCACTGAATTTTTCTCATGTGAAGACAGGCCAGTTGTATCATAAGAATCACATGCACCATCAGATCAAGAATTTTTTAGGAAATCTCTCACCACAGTGGCATTCCTCTGAGGATTGGAGAATCTTGTGCTTTAAGTGTTAGGGGCATCCTGTCTTCTGTGTGTATTTTAGCCTACATAGTGACTAGTCTGAAGACAAGTGCTTCAATAATCTAGTTTGTAAGCAATATCCTTACAGTCTGTTAATCCTCCTCCACTGATGGTCAGATTTTACTCTTCCCCTTCCTAATAGACACCGACATTTACTCCTACTACTCAAAATATTTCTCTCTTACGTTTTTCTTCTAGACTTGTTGTCCCATTATTTATATTCTCCTGTCTTTAGTGGAACTGCATGCCTTCAAGAAAGTCACCCTTGGTCTCCCCCTTCCTTTCTTATTTCTCCTTGTCTGAGACCGTTACTAAAACACTGACTCACTGCATTCAGCTACCTCCTTAGTGTACTTTGCTTGCAGGGACACTTACACAAAACAGTGAAGTTTGCATTTTGAACACCAGCCTGTATGCTATATTTTTATGTAAATTATAAATATTATGGCATCCTAACAAAGAATTTGTCTACTATAATAGCTCAGTTTTCTAATAGTTCCATTTTCTTAGACTACAGCAGTCCCATTGGTACTTTATCCTTTAATTATGCTCTATTTATGGTTTTTAGCAATCCACGGTCTCCTTTCCTTAAGTTTATTTCTCTTCTTTTGTAACCACTTTCAGTTCAGAGCCTGTATTTTTACAGAACTGCACTCTTACATTATGGCTTACTTCTTCTCATTGTTTTGCTGATTTATGGGGGTTGGAGCTAGCCTTCGGACTTTGCATTTCAAAATCCATAGAAACCTCTTCACATTATACAGTTGAAACAGTTAAGTGCAATTTTTTAATGTCATCACCATTAGCCAGGTCAATGCGACACTGGACTAATTCTCCTACGAAAACTGTCTTAGAGCAAAAAAATCAAAACCAGTGCCAGTGCTAGGCTATTCTGCATCCTAGGCAAAACTTAGTGTGCCCCTTGTTTTACAAATAAGTTACTTTTTGAAAATTTAAATTATAGAACACAGCCCCCAAAATACACAGACCACTAATATATTGTTGACCATGCCAGTGTATTACAAAAAAAAAAAAAAAATCAACAGTCCTCAAAACGCACAGCATTCCCTGGTATCTGGTCAACCCTGCCAAAATAGTTCATTAAAAAAGTCATCAACAGCCTCAAAACACACACACTGCCTAACCTTACCTACTACTAGTATCTGGTTGACCATGCTAGGAGTGTTAGAAAATCACAAACTGCCCCCAAAACAGCCAGCCCACTGCAGATTTAGTCTTCTACTATGATCTGGTTGACTCTGCTTTTGTTAAAGTGGAACTCTAGCAAGCATGCAAGCTGCTCGAGTTCCGCGAATACTCGCTACATTTAACTAAATTTGAGAGGTATTACGAGCGACCTGGCTGCGCCCCCTCATGATCTCAGCGGTAGGTGAATGCCTAATTCGCCTTAATGGTGGTGCCCTCCCCGATCAAGACTTTCATCTACTAACACAGAGGCCTTTTAAACTGCATCATTCTTTTTACATCTCTCGCTCAGCACATTTGTGGCTGCATAAGTGCAGTCACTGATTGTTTTATCTTAGTCTCTCTGCCATGATTTTATCCCACCCACCCCCTCTTACTCTACCATTTATAGTTACATAGCACCACTCTCATAGCCCACAAACCAATATCATCAGTTACCTCCAAAAGATAAACATATAAATAGAATTACTCCCAATAGTAATTCACTCTAGTTTACCACCCAAGACTCAAACTGTCTTAATCCTTGCCTCCTATAGCTATCAAATGACATCTCTTCAACCAAACCAGTACCCTCCTAACATTTTCTAATCCTAATTTGCAACAAAGGTAAACCCAAGTTAAATATGATGCCCTGAGATTATTTTACTCCTCCTCCTCACTCTACTAGCCTTCATCACCAATCAAATCCACATCCTTCAAATACTTACAACTTCAACCAGTCCACAGAGAATATCAACATCTACCCAGCCTGTCTTTCTCATAACATTTTATCACTACAAACAAACCATATCAGATTTATCTATAAATATCTCAAAACTAAGTAACCAAATTTATGATCAAATAAATACCAAACCAAGACCAAAATATAACTAGCCACATTCTTCCCTCTGTAAAATATCAATTCAAACCATTAGCGGAGACATTCACCCCAACCCAAGTCCCATTGTTCAAAAAAAATCACTTCCACCCCCAACATAAACCAGTCTCCTAATACATCTCAACAAAAAACTGAACCCAAACTCACCTTACTAAATATAAATCTAAGTAGTATGCAATTAAATCCATGAAATACATACCTACCTTGCTACATACACTCCTGATGTGGTCATAGATACTGAAACCTGGTTAAAATGAAATCAAGGATAATGAGACCCCCCCCAGGATACAATACATTCAGGAAACGACTGACAAAACAAGCATGCAAGTGGTGTAGCAATATCTATAAAAATTCCATAACCATCACCTTACTTCCATAGGAAATACACAAATGTAACAATGCTGAACTCCTAAAAATCAACAATAGGAAAACTATATGCCTAACAGCAATTTATATACTACCAGGGAATAAAACTGAGACTGCTGAAAACATCCTGTATTGGATATCCCAACAAATTAACCAAGAAACTATAATATCTGGACACAAAGGATAGACTGGCAACTCAAAATCCCACTACCCCCACTGAATCTATAAACTTGGACAACTTCAGACAATTAATAATCACACCTACTAGAATCAATAAAAATTCAGCAAGACACTCAACATTAGACTGGATTCTTACAAACCACACAAACTGATAAAAGTAGGCTGCCTCTCAGGCAGCATAAGTTACCACATACAAACATACATCATTAGAACTCACCATGACCTAACATATTGTCTATAATAATACAAGAATAATACAAGAACACAACCAATTTCAGCAAAGGTATTATCAGTGAAACACAAACAATACAACTGAAATGTACTTAAAACAATACCACTAGATACTGTTGTAGAACACTTGAATAACATTCTTACAGATCTTAAATAATCTAGCACCAGTATGTAATAAGAGTGAAGTCCAACCCCACACCATGGCTAACAAAAACAAAAAAATCATGATAAAGCCTGGAACAATTGGTATAAAAACAGAACTCAAAATGCCTTCCAGCAATTCAGACATCTTAGAAACCTTGCAAAATTCCACGTCAAGCAGGATAAGCAAACATACCATTCCAACCTACAAGGCAAACATAAAAACAACCCAAAACTTTTGGTCATCACTAAATAAACTACTCCACCTTGGCAAGATCACCACTCCCTCTCCAAAAGCAGACAATAAGACTATCCCCGCACAGTTCAATTCCTACTTTACAGTCAATGTTATCTCTTAGACACCAATACATCTGCCCCCTTTCTGTCCCCCCTTGTGAAATCAAAACCACCAACAGCTCTTCAGTTTTAGTCTAGTACCTACCTCACTTACAATGAAGTTGCTCCTTAAAATAAAAACTACTTCCATAGCTGTAGACCAATTACCACTAGACGACCTAAAAATGGTTGCAAAAGTTATAGCCTTCCCTATGTCCATATTAATTAATAGGTCCATAACAGAAAGATATATCCCATCACTGTGGAAAAAAATCCTGCATTAAACCAGTGCACAAAGACTATATCTACAGAGTTTAATAACTACAGACCACTAGTGATGCTCTCCCCCTCTCCAAAATATTAGAGAAATGCATCTATATGCAGCCGATGCAATACCTAACCTCAAACAACTTGCTATCAGAAACAACATGGCTTTAGGCCCCAGCACAGCACCACTACTACATTTTTACAATACAATAAACCAACACAGAAACAATGGTCTGTGTCCACCATGTTCTTAGACTTGTCAAAGGCATTTTATACAACTGTCTTGCACCAGCAACTGCTCATTCGACTCAAATAGGACTTTCACAATACTCCTTGCTGTGGTTTCTTAGTTACCTATCTGGAAGGTAACAAGCCATTAAATGGCAACAAACCTTCTTATCTTTTCAGTTACTACAGGTGTCCCTCAGGGCTCTATCCTGGGTACTCTCCTATTTAATATATTTATTAATGGCTTCCACACCTCCACTCACCATGCTAGTTTAGTTCAGTATGCAGACAACTCAAAATTAATGTGTGGCCTCAACAATAAAGAAGCTCCAAGACATTACCTAAAAATCCTTTTTTCTGTAGAAACCTCCTACTCAACCCCAAGAAAACTATTACCTCAAAATATTGCCAAAATCAAAAGCAATCTTTTACCATAAAGTCAGCAGATACCGTCACTGAAACTGTAACTCACAGTAAACTAGGCATAATAATAGATGACAATCTCAAATATGACCAGCATATATGGCACACCATTAAATCTACACACCAGAAACTAGGGTCCCTTTATAAGATCAACGGATTCCTTACACGTACCAAAGAAAAACTCTAACCACCATCTCCTTACTGCCAACTCTCTTGTAATCTGCTCCTATCCTAACAAACTTAAACAACAGTCAAATAAACTTGCCTCCTACCACAATAAAATAGCCAAATTTGCCACCAATCTCCCTCAGGGGACTCACCATTGTCATAGCTTAGTGATTAAACTGGCTTGAATTACACAACTACTTAACATATTCACAACTAACTACTGCAGACAAACTCATTCATCATCCAGAAAAATACCCTGCACTACAAAACTTATTACTGACCTACCATCCAGCAAGGAGGACCTGTGCTTTAATAACAAACCTCTTATTACTTACAAGTCAAACAATGCTGCAGGAGACACGCTCTACTCCCAATACATTGCTAAACTCTGGAATAGTATCACCACACAAATAAAAATTGCCAAACAATAGTTTTAAACCACTATTTAAACAACATCTTAACCAATCCTGGTCCTGCACATGCTCATCACAAGATTAAAACTTGTGTTCATCATATGATACTCTGCAAATACTCTCCATAAACAGAATACTCTTAACCTCTCAATGAAATGACAACATTTTAGACATACTTGCTGCCTGTACAGTCCACTAAGTTGCATGCAGGCTCTCTCTTTAGTAACTTCCACCTCTTTAAAAATCTTAGAATGTACAAATGTAACTACTGTTTGTGTATAAATACAAATAGAAATTTAACTACTCTGTGTTTAACTGGAACTTGGTATAATGCAATGTAAGCAAATGGAGCTTTTGTTCCCGAGCCTCCTCTGAAAATGTGCATTACCCACTCTGTCTTTTCCAGTAAACAAAGGCAAATAAACTTCAGAAACACCATCTTGCCTGAAGACAAGGTCCTGTCATACCAAAAGGCCATTCTCTTTTTGGAATCTATTAAGCACCCCAGAAAGAAAAGTCTTTGCAAGGGTAACAGACATGATGTTTGGAAGTTCCACTTCAATCCTAGACAGCAGAGTCAGGCTGACAACTTCTCTATCGATTCCAAACACCTGGACACAGTTTCTGCACAGATCAGCAAGTTGTCCAAGTATGGAAAAATGTGAATACCTAGAATCTGACAGTGGGCCACTTCTTGAGCAAGGCATTTGGAAAACACTTGCAGTGCAGTGGACAGTCCAAAGGCCAATACAGAAACCTGATACTACAAACCAAACAACAAATCTCACATATCTCTTGAAGTGATGAGCAGTGGAGATGTATAATGATATGCATCCCTCAAGTCCAGGGTCAACATGAAGCAGTTGTTCAACAACACAGGAAGCACCATCTGCAGGGTGAGCTTCTTGAACTTGGGGACCATGATAAACATCTCCAGAAAAGGAACATCCAACATTGGTCTCCATGATTTCTCTTTTTTGTAACCAAGAAAATTCTGGAGTAGAACCCGCTCATTCCTTCAGAATGAGGGACCAGATCTATGACCCAAAGTCCAGCATCTAACTGGAGAACAGGAGGGAAAACAGTTTGATCCAGAGGATGAGGGAGACCCCCCCCACCCTGAATGGAGGTGAATGTTTTTTCCACTGCGATCTATAACCCCCGCCAACAATTTTTAGCACCTATTTATCAGAAACCACCAACAGCTAGGCCACCTTGTTGCGAGGTAACTTGAGAGATGAGGCACTTGCCAGGGGACCTGGTAAAAAAGGACAGTTGTGTACACTTACCATAAATGCAGATGCTCGAGTGTATTCACTGTTGCAGTCATCACATTTGGGTTATCCCTGCCAGGGTAGCCCTCAGCCTGCCCGAATACCAGAGGCTTAGTATTTCTGCGTCAGTTGCTGTCGCTTCAGGACTGATGTCCGGTCGTCAGTAGTATAAAATAAGGTAGCCAATGCCATTGCATCAATTTTTCTTGCCCTGTCAGGAGCCCCCAAGTGGAAGCCAGGTTCTGGTGTAGGAAACCCACCAGTAGAAAGTAAATACCAAAATGTCCCTTGAAAGGAGAGCGAGAGAGAGAGAGAGAGAGAGAGAGAGGAGGTGGATGGAGGGAGGTAAACCAAGACTGTAACAGTAAATACACTCGAACATCTACATTTAGGTTAAGTGTACACAACTGTACTATGTTCTTCGTGTTTCACTGTTGCAGTCATCACATTTGGGTTGATTTCCAAAGCTTAGGAAAAGGGTGGAGGCAGTCAAGCAGACTAGGATGCCCAGCAAGACTGCAGTGGCAAAGCCTGCCCTGGATTTGGAGAAGATAGGCAGGTGGTAAAGCTTGGTGAAAGTGTGAACAGATGTCCATGTGGCAGCCTCCAGGATGTCCCTGGTGGGGACTCCTCTGAGGAAAGCTGCAGAGGTGGAGGCTGCTCTGGTGGTGTGAGTCCTGACCCCCTTAGGGGGAGGGCTTTCTGTGTTGCTTGTAACAGAAATGGAAGCAGTGTGCTATCCACTTGGAAATGGTTTGTTTGGAGATGGCCTTGCCCTCCGCCCGTGCAGCAAAGCTTACCAGCAATTGATCAGATTTTCAGAATGATTTAGTCCTGTCTAGATAGAATCTGAGCTGTCTGTGCACATCTAGAGTGTGCAGGATCCTTTTCCCCTTGTTCTGTGGGTTGGAGAAAAAGGTGGGCAAATGAATGGATTAGTTGAGAGCCGCACTAGAGACCACTTTGGGCGTGAAGGATGGGTTAGTCCTGAGGGAAACCCTGTCAGCATGGAAGATGATGAAAGGCTCCACAGCCATGAGTGCTTGTAGCTCGGAGACCCTTCTGGCTGAAGTGAAGGCCAGAAGAAAAGCAGTCTTCCAGGAGAGAAACTTTAACTCTGCTGAAGATGCTGGTTCGAAGGGGGGGCAGGGGGAGCTTCTCCAATACAAAGTTCAGGTCTCAAGCTGGGGTAGGTGCTCTTCTGGGCGGCATCAAGTTGCTAGCCCCTCTTAGGAATTGTTTAATCAGAGGGTGTGAGAAAAGGGGCTGCTCAGTGGGGAAATATGCAGAGATTGTAGAAGCATGAATTTTAATAGAGGAAAAAGAGAGACCACTGTGTAGCAGGTCAGCTAAGTAATCCAGGGAGGGAGGGAGGACTGTGCCGTATCTGCTCCCTTATCCTGGATCCAGTTGCAGAACCTTTTCCATTTGAATGCATAAGACTTTCTAGTGCAAGGGCTTTCTGGCCTCACGTATAACATCTAGAACCTGTTTACTGAGGTTGGCAGACTGAGCAGTGGTTAGGGAATAAGCTTGGAAAAGAATTCGGAAATAAACTATTAAATAAAAGTAAATAGTGAACTGCTGGCACCTGCTTTCACCACAAATTTTTTAATTAAAACTTATAAAAATGCACAAAATAAACAAAATAAGGTGAGCACTTTCGTCTTACTCTAGTAAGACAGACTTCATCAGACAAATGGAAAAATTAATTAACAGTGTTATATACATTAACATCACATGATAGTAGGTACTTCTAAAAGGTGTACTAACCCTATTAATAAACACGATAAACACAGTGAATGTTCAATAGAGGGAAGTACTCAATCAAATTACATAAATACACTAATAAAAATATTCAAAAAACTGCGATTAATAAATATTTATTAAATACATTAAATATTCACAATAGCTAATATCCAATATACCAATTTGTCTAAAAATATTATACTATTAAATTAAAATATATTACATTAAAATGTTATGACACTTGTACAAAACAACTTGATCATCTCTGAACATTTTTTAAATTTAATATGAAAGCTAGTGAACTCATGTCGTTTAAGCCTAGTGGATTATAGGCGTTTAATTTAATTACCCACATGAGTTCACGAAATTCAAGTAATAAACCCAATGGACCCCCTATGGGGTTATACTGAACTTGGTCTATAACCTTGAAAGTGAAGCTATGATCTGGATGTTCATATACATGCCTCGCTAAAGCATTTTCCATTTTACCTTTCCTGATACTATACAAATGCTCGTATATTCTGTCCTTGAATTTATGGTCTGTTTTTCCTATGTAAAAACAATTTGTGAACTCATGTGGCAAATTAAATTAAACGCCTATAATCCCCCAGGCTTAAATGACATGAGCTCACTAGCTTGCATATTAAAATTAAAAAGTGTTCAGAGATAATCAAGTTGTTTTATGCAACAAGTGTCATAACATTTTAATATAATATATTTTAACAATTTAATAGTATAATATTTTTACACAAATTGGTATATTGGATATTAGCTATGATTAATATTTAATATATTTAACAAATATTTATTAATCGCAATTTTTTGAATATTTTTATTAGTGTATTTATGTGATTTGATTGACTACTTCCCTATATTGGACATTCACTGTGTTTATTAATAGGGTTAATACACTTTTTAGAAGTACCTACTATCATGTGATGTTAATTAATGTATATAACACTGTTAATTAATTTTTCCATTTGTCAGATGAAGTCTTACTAGAGTAAGACGAAAGAGCTCACCTTATTTTGTTTATTTTGTGCATTTTTATAAGTTTTAATTAAAAGTTTTGTGGTGAAAGCAGGTTGGGGAATAAGCCAAGGTGCCAAATTGAGGGTCTGCAATTGCGGATGCATGAATTCTCCTTCCCACTGAGTCAGGATGGTTGGGGTCTGAGGGAGATGCCATGGTGGCAGTGGGGACAGGCTGCGCAGCAGTGGGTACCAGTGCTGGCAAGTCCAGTCAGGAGCAATAAGAATTGTTCTTGGTTTTTCCTCCCTTATTTTAAACAGTACCCTGGTGATGAGAGGTAGTAGAGGAAAGGCACAGACTGATAGATTGACCCAGGGGAAGGACAGGGCATCCACTTTCCAAGTGATGCTCCCTGCTGCAGAACTTGCTGAGCTAATGGTTGGTGTGGTAGGCAAAGAGGTCGACCTTCGGGGTGCCCCATTTCTGAGTTATTAGGGTGAAGGTTCTTTTGTCCAGCTGCCAGCTAAGTGGTCTGCCAGAGTTTAGAGAACTTGGCAGGAATTGTGCTGACAGGTGGAGTTGAATGGCAAAGGCTGTGTGCCAAAGGGTCATGGCCAGCCTACATGGATGGTAGGAATGAGTACCTACCTGGTTGTTGATATACCACATCACAGTGGTGTTGTCAATTTTGATCAGGAGACCCCCTGGGGAGAGAAGGGGCCTGAAAGCTGTCAATGCGTGCTGGACAGCTAACATCTCTTAAGTTGATGTGCAGATGGATTTGCTGTGGACTCCATTGCCCTGTATGCACCTGCAGTCCAGGCATAGTCTGATGCATCTGTGGTGAGGGTCTGGGCAGTGGGGGTGATGAGAAGGGTAGTCCCTTGTTGTGGGAGCATGCTGCTGCCCACCAAAGAAAATCTTTGCTGAGGCAAGGTATCATGGGTATAAACGTTTCCAGGTCTTTACAGTGTTGACACCAAAGGCTTTTTTAGGTATCAGGTTTCCTCATATGCAGTCTGGCATATGGAATGAGTAGAATGCAAGATGCCATGAACTGCAGAGCTTGCAGGACTTTCCTTGCTGATAACTGGGGTCTGGTGGCTAGTTGAGAGAAGTAGGTTGTCAGGTAAGTTTGCTTTTCTGGAGTAAGGAATGCCATCTGGGATGCTGTGTACAGGCTTGCTCCAAGGAATATAATCGTTTGGGTGGGTACTAGTTTGGATTTCTTTTCGTTGATAGTGCACCCTAGGGAGGTCAGTAGAAACTTTACAAAGGCCAGGTGTTTGAGCAGCTTTTGCTGTCTGCCTGAATTAGGCAGTCGTCCAAGTATGGGTAAATTTGGATATTCCTTTGTTTGCCTAGGCAATGGCCGGAGCCAGACATTTTGTGAAAACTCTGGGAGCAGTGGATAAACCAAAGGGAAGTGCAGAGAACTGAAAGTGCAGGATCTGCCTTGAAACGTACGTACTTCCTGCATGATTCCCTGATAGGAATGTGGAGGTAGGCTTCTTTTAGGTCTAGGGTAGCTAGCCAAACATCCTTGGAGACCATGGGTAGTAGTTGCTGGAGGGAGAGCACTTTGAATTCTGGTATCACCAGGAAGGTGTTTAGAATGGATAGATCGAAGATAGGGTGCCAGGTGCCCTTTTTCTGGGTACCAGAAAAAGTCTAGAGTAGAAACCTTGGCCTTTCTTTTCTGCAGGAACGTGCTCTATTGCCCTCATAGAGAGCAGGGAAAGGACTTGCTTTTGCACCTCTGCCCACTGGTTTGGAAGAAGATCTGGGAACCCTTTTGGGGTTGGAAGTGTGTGAAATGAAAATTTGCATCCCTGGGACACTGTGTTGAGGACCCAGCGGTCATTGGTAATGGTGGCCCAGGTGCTTGCGTAAAAGGAGAGTTTTCCTCCTAGGGGTAAGTGAAGGTAGGCAGAGGGAGGTGGTGGGGGAGGAGCTTCATTGCGAGTTCTAACTTGAGGGGGATGGCTTAGAACTCCCTGTTTTTGAAGTAGAGGAAATCCACTGTTTTGATCTCTGCATTTCCTGTGGCTGTTGTCTGGGGGGGGGGGGGGGGGTCTGCTTCCACGGGGTCTTGGGCTGAACTAACCTGGTGGGAGCAGGAAAGGACCAGTGCTTGGAGGGCCAACGCCTGCTGAACCTGGGCGGCTGGACCTGTAAGAAATCTTTAACTGTCTGCATAGATTTAGCTTTTTCTTCCATCTTTTTAAAGACCTCCTCTGCCTTAGTGCCAAATAAGTCGTCGTTGTGCAAGGGTGCATCCAACAATTTAGATTTAACATGGTCTAGTAAGGGCTGTTCCTTAAGCCACGCATGCCTTCTAAGGACAGAACCGGTGACTGCTGCACTGCAAGAAGCTTCTAGGGTGTCAAAATCACAGTGTAAGGTGTGCTTAGTTACATGGCTTGCAGAATGCATTAACTCTTGTAACTGTTTAAATTCTGCACAAGCAGGAAAGGAAAAGACTTTTTGTTTGAGGAGTTCCATGGTATGTTGCTGAAATTTTAGCATATGGAACTGGCAATTTAGTGCTCTGAAAGCAAGAGTAACAGAGGTGTATACTTTTTTACCACATCTGTCTAATGCTCGGGAATCCCTATCTGAGAGGGTGGGGTTCTTAGCAGAGGTTGCTTTAATTCCTTTAGGCCCTTGAGAAATGACCTCAGGGTCAGCAGTAGGATTTTTGAAAAGAAATTTGTGCGAGTCAGGGACTCTAATACCCGTCAGGTTTTCTGGGTGCAGGAGGGAGGGTGTCAGGAGTCAAACTGGATTCCATGAAAGCATCGTCCACAACATCCAGGACTGGGGAATGGCCAGAGGTTGATGCTGTGGAAGATCTAAGAATTCCGTGAGTCTCTTTTTAGACTGAGGGCAGTCCTGACATTCACATTGGAAATGCTCCCTTAAGGTATGAAGGGTTGTCCCAAAGGAAAAGTCCTCAGGGGCAGAGGCTGAAGGAAATGAGTCCTCTGCATCAGAATCCTCATAAGCAGAGAGGGGTTGCACGTCTTCATATTCAGATGCATCAGAGTCATCAGACACTTGTTCAGACAAAACTACTGGGGACAGACCTCTTTTTCTTTTGGAAAGGGTAGCTTGGCTTCCCCTGATCAGCACATAAGGTGTTCTGCCATTTTAAGCATTTGAGACTGAGGCAAGGAAGCAGGTGCCTGAGATTGGGTCGTCGGTTTCTTGGGTGTGGTTCGTACCCTGGGCCTTAGGAACTCTGTAGTTTTCGAAAGAACAGTAGGCGCGAAAGAAGTCTGTGTCGAGAATCGGTAGTACGACGCACTTCCTCGGAAGCCGGTGCCTGCTCTGCAGCTCCGGACCCATCCAAGGGAGAGACAACAGCAGGATCCTTAGTCAAAGAAGAGTTTTGCAGCATACCGGACTCTGAAAGGGTCTTGGTAGCGGCCTGTGAATCCACAGAAGCGGGCATCAGGGGCTGCAAAAGCTTCTCACTGAGGACCAGAGAACTGACGACTAGCGGAAGTGTTGTCAGAAGGTTTGGACCTGTGTGGTCTTGTCTGTCTTTATCCTTACATTTTTTTGGAAGATCTGCTGTTGGATGGCTTACCGAAGCCATATCGGAATTAGAGGACTGTAAACGAAAGGGCCCGACGAGGTATAGTTCTGGCATTGAACAAAGCACAAAAGCGACAGTGGGGGACGTCATGGTTTGGACCTAAGCAAGTGACGCAGTAAGAATGAAAGTCTCGGTGTGGTATTTGCTTTCCACAGGCGAGACAATTGTTAACTTTTTCTGACATTGGTTAGTGCAAGAATAGAGGATCCCTAATGGGGTACTCAGCTTTAAAGACATCAGCTTCTGTTTGGAAGACGAAACTCAGGTAGCAGCCGACGAGCACTCATGCGAACTGCTTCTGGCTCCGCGGCAAGAAAGACTGATGCAATGGCGTCATCTGCCTTACTTTATACTGCTGACGACCTGACGACAGTCCTGAAGCGACAGCAATCGACGCAGAAATACTAAGCCTCTGGCATTCGGGCCGGTAGAGGGCTACCCTGGCAGGGATAACCCAAATGTGATGACTGCAACAGTGAAACAAAGAACATCGGGTACTGAGTGTTGACAAAGTCATAAGTTGGGGGGTTGGAGTTGTCATTCTGCTGTTCTGTTTACTGTCTTGGTGCTTGTTCATCTGTGACTTCTGTTTGTGAGGCGAAGGTTATCTTGCTTGAAGGACAACTTGGAATATGAAACATTTTCCATATCACCTGCCTCAATTTATCTATAAACGGACGGCAAACTACCGTCTGCTATGTAAAATAGAGAGCGAGAGATAAACGGCTCGGACTAATGAAACTTCAAATAATTTAATAGTATATCGTAAAATAAGGTTAAGCGCTTTCATCTGCAACAATGCAGACTTCTTCAGAACAGTTACTTAATATCCAAACATTCTATTTAAAAACTTTTTGGTGCCAATTTTGCACTACATGAATTTAAAGTGCCAGTGCCTAGATGAAAATAATATAATTCACAAACAAACGTATCAACATCTAGATCACCTGCCATTAATCCATAGACTTCATATAAATGTTCATCTAAACTGTACATGCCTCTCAACATGAACTTCCACATAAAACACTGGTATTTAAACACTAAAAGCTACCATGCTGGACTGTACCAGCTTCTTTCCCCATGATTCTAGTCATTTGCCTACTTTATCTAGAGGGACTGGGTTAGAAGGCATGGAAGTGGGGTCTGCACACAAAAGAGCTTGGAGGCCAGGCATAGAGAGGAGCATACTCTAAATTTATTGAACACTTTCTTATACAAATCTTCAATAACCAAAGGAGAACTACAAGCCTTCTTGAGGACATTATCTAACACTGGGTTCAATGCAGGAAAGGTCTCAATGTCATTCTTCTAGAGATCATAAAACCTGTTAATCTCATGGGCAGCCGATGACTGCACCCAGTTGAATACATCTCTAAATCTAGTCAATGTTTGTGGAAAAGAAAACATCTCTTTGGGTATCTGATATGACTCAGACAGGTCAGACTCCTCAGATACAGGATCCCCTTCAAAAGGAGGATCATTAAGCACACTGACTGGAGGTGAAAGCACCAGCATTACTTGTATCCAGTGTACACACACCATAATCAACTGCCTGAACAATGGAACTACCATACCAACTATCCCAGGTAGTAAACCAGTCAGAGACTGCTGTCCCAAACCTGGTGGGTCTTCTGTCTCATTTTAGCATGCATTACACTAGTAGGAGAACCCCGGGTGGGTCGAATATCAATACTGGCAACAGATTATGCACCTAAAGCAGGTAATGGTACAGCTCCAGAGGATGTGTATGACCCTTGTGTCACACATCATTGTGATACTACGACCCCACCAAGGAACCTACAGGTAACATAAAGTAACTGATCCAACAGCCTGCCTGAAGCCAAGGCTACTGTGGAGTCGCATGTCATAGGCTGAGACATATTTTTTGATTTCTTCTTTTGATTTTCAGGTGCAAAAGGAGAGGACGGTTGAGGGTTACTATATGTGAATCCATCAAGGTTGGGCAAAAACTAGCCAGATCAATATGAAGTACTGGTTGCATAGTCAGCCAAGTACAAAATGGACAAATCCACATAATTCCCTCTAAACAGTAAAATGAAGTCTAATTCTATAGGGAAACTAAACTGAATAATGTACTGTGGAAGAAACCACAATTTCAGGAACCCAGCACAAAGCACTACAATCATCACGTAGACCCTTCAATACAAATAAAGGTTATTTCTTAACCTTACATATAGAAACAACCTTAAATGGCCTTACACCAGGAATTAAGTACAAGTAACATTCCTATCAGAAATGTCACAAACAAAACGGAGCCAAAAATTGCAATTTAAACGAGAACTTCATTTAAAAAGTTGTAAATCTATTCAAATACCTCAAATAATTAATCCAAACCTTAGACGAGGAATATAGACTTAAGAAAAATTTTTTGTCAGAAATGTTTCAAAATATAGTGCCCAAATCGTAATTCAGATGAAAAAAAATCTTTTAACATGCTGTAAATGTGTTCAATGGCTCAAATAATCACAGCCACAAAGAAAAAAAAACTGCAAAAACAGCATGTATTCCTGGTAATACTTTCAAAAGAAGCTTTTAATCAAAGGAAATAACAGCTGCAAAGTACTTGTGGTAATGGCAGCATGAAGCAATTAGTGCAGAAACTACTACAGATAGTCATAAAACATTTTAAAAAGGTTAAAACCCCGCAGAGACTCAGAAAGACCTTAAAGGTATTACTGTGCAAGTCTCACACTGTAAGAGAAACCACACAAAGTATATACAGATTTTGCAAAAGAAATATTAAGCAAATCAGCAAAATATACTATTCCAACACTGGCAGAAAAGACAGAGGGAAGAAATAAAACCCAAAAGGAGTTTCTTATCGAAGTTCTCCAGCTGTTGTCAGACAGAGAAGCAATATCCCAGGAGATCCATCTCTAACTGTGGGAAAACTGAAAGGGTCCTGTCTGTGAGTGTTAAGGGCTGTCCTGGTCCTGCCAGGTGATTGGTCCTTCTCCCTCACAGTCAGTGGGATGAGTTCTGAGCTTTGACAGACTGCCAGAGGGAGTAGCAGCAGGGCAGTACTACCCACATGTCAGTAAGGCAGGGCCTTTGTTGAACATCCACTGTTACCTGTGCCAGAGGAATCACAATGATCTTGGAGATTCCTTCTGAAGATTTATAAGTACCCTGGATATCAGTGGAAAGACTGGAAAAGAACACAAGCACATTCCTGCCCAAGGAAAAGAAAAGGCATCTGTCTTCAAGGACTTCTAGCACAGAGTCCTGAAACAAAATTTTGCAGTTGAACAAGGTCATTTAGTCATTCTGACTTGCTGGACTGTCTTTCAGGGGGGTCCCTGTACTGTTCTTGGAACCCCTTTGCCATTTTTTCTTAAATGTCTGTTTACCAGTATTTTATTGAGAAATGTTATTTTGTTTCTTGCTAAAATTGGATGAGGGGTTAGAGGATCCCTTAGAAAATTTGGAAAAGGAGATCAGAAAAATCTTAGAGATTTTCAGGACAGCCCAGCTTCTCTTTCTCATCACATCATCATACTTTTTGATAACCAAAAACCGAATCTCTATGCAAAGGAGAATTTAAGATCTCATTTTTCACATCAAGGAGGTCCTGAGAACGCAGCCAGGCATACCTCCTCAAAACAGTACCAGTGGCCATAGCCATGGAAAAATCATCTGAGTTATGTAGACAATGTAAACAATTAGTGAGTTGTACAATGGAAAAAAACTAAGATATTTAAAGCAGACTTTTCCTCACAAGAAGAAATGGCAGACAAAACACTCCTCATACTTACAAGATTAGTGAGAAAATAATAACATATTAACATGGCAATTCAAAATTCTGAAAATCAAATTTACAGAAACACACTTTTCCCCATATTTATCAATTAATTTCCAATCTTTGTCGGAAAGTGAGACTGGAATTAACTAAATGTTTAGCAGCAGTAGGATCAACTAAAGCTATAGCTGCTGGGTCACGTTTAGAATGAGTATATAAAAACTTAAAAGACTGAGGAACTTTATACAATTCGCGTTTTTACAGTCAGCAGGCTGTAAGGAAAATTGTAGACAGTGATCACACATCCTCCAAAGCTGACAGCACTGGAGGAAGGGGTGAAGGTTATGGAAATTCCTTCTGTGACGGCCCAGAGAAATTTCAGTGTTTTTCCACTGAAAACACTGGCACATTCTAGAAATAGGTTCAGAAAAAAAATCCCCATAGTACAGATCAGATACTGTGTTCAGCTCTGAATCAAAAATCTGAGGAGAAAACACTGCAGCCGTCACTTCATCCTCCAGACCAGATTCAGAATCCTGAAACTCTTCTGGAAGACATGCATCCCTCTTTTTACCAAAAACACTTTATAAGAAGGGTCAACAGGTGGAATTAAACATGAGCAAAAATAAACTACTCCTATACAGGGAAATTTGAGGAGTGGATGTAAGTTTAGCTTTGTTTCTTTTTTGACAGGGAAAATGGACCAACAGTGTTGTTAATGACAGCAGCAGTTTCCCCTAGGGATGGGCACAACACTGAGTAAACAGGAAAGCCATCCCTGTTCCCTTTCCAAGGATGAACAAGAGTGATTTTTTTTTTTGCTTGCCCACTGAGGTAGGGTTGCCACCTTTTCAAATGGCCAAAGTGGGACATTTTCAGTACAAACATCAGATTTTACAGGTCGACACATACCCATGGTCAGTACAAAGGATAGAACTTAACTTTTTTGCCTAAATAAAAGCTTATTCTTGTAGCATTTTAGTTGCTTATTCTGTTTCTTACAACATTTAGGTATTTTAGATACAGAATAACTGTTTTATGCAACTATTACATAAACTATAGGAAATAATTTTGTCCTAAAATGTCAGGACATTTGCCATTTTTACAATTCTTTGTCAGGACACAACTGCCCAAAGAGGGACTGTCCATCGCAAAGTGGGACAGGTGGTAACCCTACACTGAGGGGATTCCAAAAGCCGCAGAGTACATGGCTAAGCCCTGTTCCACAGTGGCTGTAGATGATGCACCAAAGGGATCATGGGTAAAAGATGAGTGGTCTGAGGAGCCAGCTTTTTTTTTCTCCAAACATCTTTATTAAATTTTCACATATGAGAAAGGCAATCTTACATTTACATAAATGAAAAACATAAAATTATAAAACTTTAGTTGCTAATAGTTTACAGACACCACTTAAACAACTGTAGCTGCAAACATTATACACCACTTATAAACCATCCAGTCACTGTCAGTTAAGCATTATATGGCTCATTCAAATCCTGACTCTCAAACCTCATTCCTGCTCTGCATATATTGTTCCCACAATTTCCATTTTTTACTGTGTTTTCTTTTCCTTTTCTAAAGATCCCAATTCCAGTTATTTTATCTGTTACTATATTCACTACTTCTGTTAAAGTTGGTCTAGACTTTGATTTCCATTTTCTAGTAATTGTTTTTTTTTTTGTTTTTTTTTTTGGCAGCCACCATAATTAGACTAAGCAAGGCTTTAATATGTCTAGGCAATTCTGACAACTCAAAAAAAAAAACATCTCCCCAGTCAGTCCAATCTGCTTACCCAGCAACTCCAACAGAGGTCTGCAGAGAATCCCTAAAGTCTGTCAGCTCACCACACTCCTAAAAAATATGTTCCCACCTACCTCTTTCTTACCCGTCATACCACCAACATTTGCTATCCACCTGAGGAAAAATTCTTTGGAGTCTACTTGGGGTGTAAAAATACCTATGTAAACATTTCCAGGCAAGGATCCTAAATCTTCTAGACTTTGTTGCATATTTGTGAGATATACATATATCCACTCATTGTCTCTTTGTGAACTGCTTATCTAGTCTCTCTTCCCAATCCTTTCTAAGCACCTCTGATTCTTATAATCATCATACAATATTTTAAATGCTTTACTAATTATTCCTTTTTTAATGGCAGCTTCTGTTCTAGATTCTATTAAAAACTCTACCAGTGCTGGTCTTTCATTTAGGAGCCCACAATTTCTTTCTCTCTGCCTATACTCAGATATCAGTCCTTGAATAGGGAAGGCAATCTCTAACCTGCAGTCCACATAAATTCTTGGCCCCTTCCCATTCTGTTACCTTTCCGTTTCTAGCTATTTTCTCCCAATACCTTGGTTCCTTTGTCAGTTTTCTCCACTAAATTCCAGCCCCTCTTGCCTATTATCTGTATCCCTGACCACAGTCATCCCTATCGGCAAAATCTCTCTTCTCCATTCTCATGCTGGTTTGGTTCTTAGAATACTCCCTGCTATTTTATGAATATAATACTCTGTATGATTATGGTTGTGCTCCTTAAGAGTCTGCATCCAAAATCCCAACCTCTCCTTATTTCTTGAGCTTCCTCCCTGTGTCAGCATCATTCCTTTCCACTTTGAATTACAGTTTTCTGCTTGTGCTATGTACAAGGGCCTTAACTGTGTTGCTCTAAAATACTCCCTCAAATTAGGTAATCCTATTCTGCCTTGTTCTATTGGTAGAATCCACTTATCCCACTTGACCCTTGCTGTCTTCCCTTTCCAGATAAAATCCTACAACTCTTTTTTTTAAATGCTATCCACGACTTCTCCTCCAGTTGATAAAAGTATGCTTGACCTGTGTACAAGACTAAAGGGACTAAAAACATTTTAATAGCTTGTATCTTAGTATCCATATAACAAAACTTCCAGTTTCTCAATGGGCAACTGACTGGCAGTTGTGAACTGCTTCTGCTTCGGACACTGCACGGCAAGAAAAGCTGATGTAATGGCGTTGGCTGCATGTTTTACACCCATGACGTCCTAATATCATGGAAGAAGCGACAGCATCTGATGCAGAAATCCTAAGAGTCTGGTATTCAGGTTGACTGAGGGCTACCTGCAGGCAGATAACCCAAATGTGATGACTGCAACAGTGAAACACGAAGAACATCTTCCAGTTTCTCAGTTTTTGTATTATCTTACATCTTCTGTTTAGTATCTTCCCGCATAAACTTAGCTGACAAAAAGTAATTTCCAATCCATACTCCTAAATATTTCATTTTATGTCCTCATAAATATGGATATTGTTGGGTACATAATGTACCATTATTGTCTTTGTTTTACATTCATTCATTTTGTATCCAAAGAAAATCTGAAACTGTCTTAAAATGGTCGACAACACTGTAATGTCCCATTCTGGTTTTGGCATGTACAAAATAATATCATCTACAAATAGAGCTACCTTTTCCTGACTACCAAACCAATTATATCCTTGAATTTCTGAGTCTCTTATTTTCTTTGCTAATGCTTCTAAATATAATGCAAACAACAAAGAGGAAAGTGGACAACTCAGCCTGGTTCCTCTAACTCAAGGAGAAATTATCGGAGAGGACCCTACTCACTTTAATTTGCGCATCTGATCCCTCATATATTCTTCTACTCAACCTTATAATTGTATCAGAGAAAGCAAATGCTTCCATTGCCCTGCTCATAAAGTCCCAGTCTGAGGAACCAGCTTTGGCCACATCAGACTCACCTACCTGTGACTGAGGCAAATTGCTGGAATGCTATTGTGGCAAAGGCTATTGCTTAACTTTTTCTTTTTATGGCTGGAGGAAGAACTGAGCATGGGACTGGCAGTCTGTTCTACTGACAATCTTGTTTTGGTCACACTGAAAATGGTCCCTCTTTCCTGGAGTAAAACAAGCGGTAAGAGGCAGTAAAATTTTAAGGGTGTTAAAAGTTTTTCTCATAAAAATGCAGTAAAAAGCACTTTAATGTACTTTGCCACCCACAAATGATAAAAATAAACAATTTATCTACAGCAAAAAAAAAAAAAATTTGACTACTTTAAACAACTTTCCCACTGATGGGAAAAAGGTGCGCTTCCAGTTAGAAGTATAGTTATGTCTTGTGACAGTCCGTTAAAATACGAGCTCCTAGATTAAAAATAACTTCCCTAAGTATGAGAGTACCTTTAAACAAACTTTTTTTATGTGGAAAGTTCTTTCCCAAAAGGAACCTGTCTACTCCAAAGAACAAAACAAGCAGACCTTTAATCCCCAAAACCCACAGAGGAGCTCCCATCAACAGCAGGAAAGCTCTAAAGGGCTTGGTGCTTAAACCTGTGATTTAAGGCAGCTCAGCTTGAGTTCCATATGTCTACTAAAGTCCTTGAATTAAATGCTTTAACACATCTCACGTTTCTCTTCATATGAAATTATATCCAAAGAAAAACTGTGCCTTGGGAAGGAACTGTCTATCCAGATTTAGAAATCTCCTTAATAAAACTTTTTCCATTCATAGTGAACTAACAAGGAAATATATACTAAAACATAAGACTGACTCAAATGCACATAAAACATACAGCAAGCAATACAACAACTGTGTATGACAAAAAGCACATAACCCTACCTAAATTAAGCCCTGAGAGAAAGTAGGTGACAAGTTAATGCTAAAAAATTCTGTAATTTTACACTATATACAGATAAACACATGAGCACATATATATAGTGTGTGTGTGTATAGCTATATAACTATACACACACACACACACATATATATACATATATATATATATATATATATATATATATATATATATAAAAATACGCGTGTATGCACATTTGTATAAATATACACACACCCATCCACCCACCAACACAGCAACAGAAACTAGAATGCTGAACACAGAGGCCTAAGGAGAAAGGAAAGGCAGCAGGAAGGAAAAAAAAGAAAGAAAGAAAGAAAGAAAGAAACAAGAACTGAACTGATCAGAGAATGGTAGAAATAATAGGAAATAGTGATCACATAATAAAAAGCTTAAAAGTAACTGGCCTTTCTCTAAAAACTAAAGTTAGCATAGGACCTCTTCACTAGCTGCGAGCTCACACAGTAGCAAAAAAAATTTAACAGGATGGTAAAGCAGAACATTAAAGGTAAGGAGAAATGACAACATGGGAAAGTCAAATGCTGAGCTGACAGAAAGCCACCATCATCAATACTACTGGTAAAAAAGATCCAAAATGAACAGGTGGTAAAGAACGGTCTCCAAGGCCAAGGAACAGATGTCCTGCAATACCTCAGCAAAAGGACTGCATGACAGGCTTGAAAAAAAGGGAGAGAGGTAAAACTGCCAAGATGAAGACTAAAGCAGAGGAAATTTCAACAGTTAACTCAGTGCAAAGGACTCCCGAAAGCAGTCTTATCCATCATCAGACTTCGATATTCGGAAAGGAAAATGTAACTCTTAAGCTTTAAATAATTAAACACAAATACATAAATGTCTGAGAATTTTTCTGTTATGCCAAAACGGTGGTACAAAAGTAATGCAAAACAATTAATTAGAAGGGGAACAGAAGCAGAAGAATGATTCCTAGAAAGGGCTGTAGATGAAATTAAGGCGATACCATGGAAACAGTTGCAGGATTCAAATCCGAAAAAAAAAAAACAAAAAAAAACATCTGAACAGTAAAAACACTCAAATAATGGTGAAGTCTGGAACTCCTAAGACACCAAGCATTCATATGCACAAAGCAGATCAAAGGTTGAAATGGAAAGAGTCTCACTTTTTCTAAAAGATCCAATTTCTGCAATTCCAACAGTCAGCCTTATTGAATGCAGCCCCCTCCAAAACAACTGAAGTCATCTTGTAGTATCAAATGGTGGAGGACGGTATCAGAAGACCAGAAAGATAAAAATCTGAATGTGGTCCTTACCAGTGGAAAGGGTTTCATCGATGCCCAGGTAAATGAATAATTAGCCAACACTGACCATGACACTGAGTGATTTAAAGAAAGGGGAAGACAGATAAAGTTGATGGTGTGATATTGTAGGAGAGTTAGTGTCCTGATTAAGAGGGTCAAGGATGCCTTATGAGACTGACAGCAAGCTGAAGGAATACACAATCTAGGGAAAAGTACAATTGTGCATGTGTGTGTGCACACCATTATATATGTTGCACTTACCATAACAGTAGATGCTCAAATTCCTTACTGCTGCACTAGCCTTTAACTACTTGGGTTGTATCCCGCCTAGGATAAAACTGGCCAGTTTCACAAAGATCTTGCTCCCTTCCACACCTTCCCTCCAAGTCCTGTCTGGTTAGCCCAAGTGTGCAGGAAATCAAAATTCAGAGTGACAATTATTTCAGAATTTCTTCCAGACATTCTTACCCATAAGAATATGAGCATTCGAATCCTGAAAAAAAAAAGACACAATAGAAACAAAAAATGTATATATCAAACTGAAAAATGACATATACTCAAGAGAGATGGAGGGTTGGTGTGGCTACTGCAGTAATGAGGAATTCAGACATCTAAAAGTTATGGTAAGTGTAACTTACACAACTGTACTATGTTCATCATTCTCACTACTGCAGTAGCCATTGGCGATCTGGACTGATTATCAAATTTTATCCAACCCAGGAGGAGGACAGATGTGTCTTCAGAAGCCCCTGGAGAATGGTCCTATCAAAAACAGTCCTGACCTGGAGAAGGAAACCAGTTTACTTTGTCAATGTATGCATAGGGGACCATAAAGTTGGAGAGTGCTTTGAGTCCACCTCTTTCCAATATACCACCGATGAAAGCAAAACTATTAGAATGTACCTTGTATTTCAGCCTGAAAATGTTTTACCATAGTGGAAATGAGAAAAGATATAGTAAGGAACAACCAAATGAAACTTAATTGACAAAGGTTTTATTTATTTGCTTGCTTACCGCAGTAGTGCACTGATCTCAGTGAAATGTTTAGTGTCACATCCTGGGTGATCAAGATCACATAAGAAATGAACAAAACACATTTACAGATACAAGGATATGCTAAAAAACATACATATTCACAGATGCAAAGATATGCTACATTTAGCTCAAAAGCACTTTACAAAATTAAAACATGGATAGAAAAATGGAATTATGCTTAGCAAAACTTTTTAGATAAGATCTAGCCATTATGACTGAGAAGGCTTATGCCATAGAGACAGCAGTACATCAAAATACAGAGCGGTATGAATGCATTAGAAGAGGCAAGTGAGAACAGCTGCAGAAAAGGTTACCACAGGGACAAGACAAAAATGGAAAGGCACACAGAGGGAAGAGTAATAAAAGGAGGAAAGTGTAACGGCTGCAAAGAGAAGACTGAGGAAGGATGAATGAATAAATGTCAGTAAAAGTGAAAGGATGACAAGATGAAAGACAGATAAAGGGATGTCAGGGGGGGCTACAGGATTCATGTAAAGTGACATGTGTGAGTTCAGCTGCACTTTCTTTGGGTGAAGAGGTGTTCCCTGAGCTGTTGTCTGAAGTCAGAGTAGATCTGGACCTCTCGCAAGGAATGGAGTCCTATAGTTTAGGTACTAGAATTAAGAATGCATGATCATTGCAATGAAGTTCAGTTTTTGTAGTATGTAGGGTGGGCTGAGATTGAGAGATAACCCTGAGATTAGATGTGGAAAGTTAAATGAAAAGTTTATGAGCGAGAGAGGAAAATGTCTCAGGAGAAAGGGCTTTGCGAATTACTCATCCCAGTAGAAGGCTGGCTCTCAAATGTATTGGGAAGCCATTTAGCTTTGGCAAAAGTTTGGCAGTGGTCATTAATGAGTGAGTTAGTAATGAACGGACAGATTTTTACTAGAGATGGTTTTCAGGGTGGTGGCATTTTACTTTGAGGCTGCAACTGTAATGGGCAGTCCATATTTGAGTTGAGATAAGTGTATTCCTTTGCTTATGGCAGCTTTGGATGACTTGGACATAAGAGGTGATGTCGTGTTTGTCCAGAACAGTACTGTGTTGGTCTTTTTCCATGTGTTTTGAATGTGTAGTTGAAAGATGAGATTGGTTTAGCCAACTGCCAAGGTATTTGAAGGATGTGGTAGTTGCTGTGGTGGTATTTTTAACATCTTTAATACCAAGGAGGCTGGGTGCTTTGGCTACTTTTTGGTTGGTTACAAATAGCACGGCTTTTGTTTTTGAGGGATTGAGTATAAGCTTCTGACCTATTAGCCCTTTGTTGGGTGTTTGGAGGTCATCATGGAGCCACGTTTGCATAATAGACTGGGATTTGTTTGACCTGCAGATAACCATGTTATCTGAATAAAAAATTACTGGTATCAGAGGGTGATCGGATGGAAGTTTGTTTAAAAATGTCAGAGATGCTAAAGTGGAACTCTAGGGTCCTCCGTTCATAAGAGGAACTGTTTCAGAGGGGGTGGTGTCTACTTTCACCTTGAAGGATCTATTGGTGAGGCTGTCCCTTTTCCAGTCACATACTAGGAATTCCATAGCTGCACAGACTTCCTGAAGGACTTGGTACTGACAAGACAATACCCAAGTTGCAAAAGCATGACCAGAGTGTACAGACTCTACTCTCCCTGTCATTCAAATTCAGAAAGAAATGAGGAGATAGATGGCTAGATTCAGAGTACACTCAAAGTATTAGGGGCATATATATTTAACAGTTTACTCTATAAACAATGAAATGCTAAAGGGTAATCCATCATGAATAGTTGCAACTCAGACACTCTCTTGCAGATGTCAGAGCAATAAAGTCTATGAAAAAAACAAACCTAAAGCAGCCAGAATATCTGGTACAAAGGTAGAAAAAATAACTTTCTCAGCAAAAAGTAAAGATGCAATTAAGAGTTACCTAAACAACAAGTGAGCTTATGTATCAAGCAAAAAACTTTGTAGAACAGCTTCAGCTAACTCTGAAATGAAGAGGAGGATCAATGGGCAGATATGCTGAAATAGCTGAAAAATACCCCTTGCCAAAGGAGTAAACAGGCCATATAATAGTAACTCACACAAATGCTTGAAACCAAGTGGTGGTAATGCTGAACTGGACCCTGATTATAGGTGAAACACCAACTAGAAAACTTTCTCAACTGGTTAACATAAGATTTTCTAGTAGCAAGACTTCTTGCCTCTTTTAGTACGCCAGCTGCACATCCTCATGAAAAATGTGTCTAAAGTGTTTTAGAATTGAATCACACAGGCAATCGGTGGAAGTTGTTTGAGACTTGGGTGTACTGAACTTACCTGTGTTGTGTGAGTAGATCCTATCTGTGAGGAAGCTTGTGGCAACTACCCCTGGCTGATTCTATTAGGGAGAAACCACTGCTGCCTGGGCTAGAAGGGAGACACCACAATAAATCTTCAGAATGACCCTGGATGTCAGTGGAAAGGGTGGAAATGCATAAACCCAACATTCCTGACCACAGAAATGAAAATGTATCAGTTTCCCAAGCCTACCTGTAACAAGTCCTGATGCAGCACGCACTTACTTGTCTAAATTGAAAGGAGGCAAATATATCTATATTAGGTGTTCCCCACAAATGAACCCATAACTGGAAGACAGACCATCTCATTCAATTTCCATTCAAGAGGGTCTTTCTTAGTCCTGTTCAGCTTGTCTGCCACTACATTTTGCTCCGAGAGAGTGCAAGGTGCCTAGAAGGCCACATAAAGATGTAGAGCTAAATCCAAAGTCATCATATAGTCAGGCCGCACAGGGGATAAGACCTGGCTCCTCTCCCATTTAAGTACCACATCACTATGGTATTGTCTGTAATGGTCCTGGGGATATGAGGTTGTGATGAGATTATATTTCATAGATCAAAGCTAACATCTCTGACATGTATATGTTTTGGTCTGTTTTAACTGCCCCACAGGCCTCGCACCTTTACCCCTATAGAAACTGTGCCCAAGCGAAAACTGAAGCTACTTATTGCCTCCATTAATGTAGTTTTTTTCTTGATTTTATTTTTAAAACATTTGACTTTTTCCTCATGCAAAACCTGGCCAAGAGGAATCATGAGTATCATAGAAGCCAGGAATCCTGAGATACTCTCTAGTTGAAGTCTGAGAACGAAGAACGGGAAAGTTTACAGATACCAATTTACATTTTCCCTTGCTAAGGCAGCATTTGAAGAAATGTATCTAGAAGGCAGTTTAAAAGTGCAAACTGTGTTATGGAGTCAAGAAGGATTTTTGAACATGTAGTGGGAAGCACAGATTTAAAAAAAAAAGTTAAGGACTCCTGACATCTGGCAAAAGACTCTGCAGAGATCAGTAAATTATCTAAATGAGGAAAAATGTGACAATCATCTTTTAGATATAATGTACCATAAAACTCAGAAAACAATGACTAGCAATAGATTCTGAACAGTCAACATTTTGGATTTTGGTACTTTCACAAACCAGTCGAGAAAGGAAAGATCTACAACTGGTCTCCATAAATCTCGGTCTTTGAAACCAGAAACATTCTGAAGTAAAAGCCCTTCTCCATTTGGTCTAAAGGCAAGAGATCCAGTCTATGAAACAGAGTCATGAGGACAGAGGGGTGGATGTTGGCATAGTTATTCTGAAGGGACAGTCTGTTCTCATTTTCTGAAATGGTCCCATTCTTTTTTTCTTCCTTCCCCTCCAGCAGCCATCAGGGAAAGATTTTTTTTTTAAATGGAAAAAAGCAGAAGAAAATATTTACAATGTGGGGCTTTAAAATATCTTAGTTAATCCATGAATTAATTTCCTTCTGACAAACTAAGAACCTGAACAGCAGCAAGGCTAAACAAAACCACCTTTGTTTGCATTAGTTTAAAAATCTTAGACTTTACCTCATTCAAAAAATTTCAGTATGTACTCTGGTAAGTCTTCTCAAAATAGTAGCAGTAGCAGTGGTCCTAGACAAAGCATCAATCATACAACAACCTTCAAAGCAACCAGAATGAGGTTAAAAACAGTAGGACTCTCACAGGACCTACCTTCTCTGAAGGAGGTGTTGCAGAACATTCTCACAAGTTGTCTACACCTGACAGAAGAGACTGCAATAAGAAAATTCTCTTATGTAATTTACATAATACCATTAACTACATATCCACTGGAGCAGGGTTAACGTTAAGTGTTCTACCTTTTGGTGGGGGGAGGGGGGCTGAAGGCTGAGGGGCAGAGTTACTGCAGACATTTAACATGTCCTTCAAATCTGGCATAACAGGAGGAAAGGACAGCATTGTTTGTCTTTTGGCTTTTCCCAGTTAGGGGTCGCCACAGCGGAACTCCGGTCCGTTAATGATTGGCAGTTGATTTTTTACATACCGGCTTGCCAGGCCTGACGCACAACCTTCAACGAAGGTACGCCCATTCACGCATGTCGCCACGCAGAAGACGCTCTAGCTGAGAATCGAACCGGACAGTGTCTTACTGTGAGGCAACAACACTACCGCAGCACCACCACCGTGGGTAGGAGGAAAGGACAGCATTATCTCCTCATATTAGGATGAACACCTTCTTCTTCCCACAAAAATGTAACATTTACCCTAGAAACCACTGGAATATTTCCTTCAGGAACGATTTCTGCTCCCAGGACAGATAACCTGCAATAAATGCCTTACTAAAGAAAGAAAATCATTCTTATGAGCTAACAAAATGTTGTTATATTCATCTGGCAGATTAAGTTTGCAGATGATTGCATGCTAGAAGCAGTCAATGAATCCCCAAATGACTTAGCCCTTTGCAGGAAGGTTTGTCCCAAATAAATAACTGGTATCAAAATCATGGAATGAAACGAAATGCCAAAAATGCATTACTGTATCTTCTTGGAAGTCATCTATTCCAGGGAACTACCATATTGACAATTGAGAAGTAAGAGTTGACCCAGTTGTTCGGGGCTTGGGAACTTATGTGGACAGTGACTGAACCTTTGCGCAACCTATTTTGTCTAAGTCTAGAAATGTCATGGTTCCCCTGTTACTCAGCCCTCATTAGGCCAGTCATTGAGTATAATGCCACTTTGCCATGTATGTCCAGACACATGGAACAACTGAACACCCACAGAGATACCTTACTGAAAGGATACAAGGCCTAAACAATATGTCTTACATGGACCGACTCAAATTCCTTTCACTATATACTTGGTGTACAAGAGGTGACCCGTGTCTGGCATACAAGACCAATACAGATAGATTTACTGAACATCAGAAATACTTGGTCTGGGGATCTAAACCTCTTCTGAAACAGCAACACAACTGTTTGGAGAGACAAGTACATCTCACAGAGGATATCGAAGCTGTGGAACAGACTCCCTATTCACATAAAACAAAGTTCATTCTGGTACATATTTAAGTGCAACTTCGATCTATGGATGGGAAACAAAAATCTACTCCAGAAAAGACCCCGTAATACTAACGGCCTGACAGAGCTCCTAAATGCTTTACCCCCATGGATGAGTCCCTTCCAATTAACTACTGTAGGATTGCAGTTATTTTCATTAGGGGTAATATACAATTATCGACCATGGGATGGGTAAGGCCAGTCAACACCAAACTGGATAGGTTATTCTGAGCACAAAAAAGGAAATTGGCTAGGCTTAAAATGGCCTACAAGGACAGCTAGCCTAGTACTTACCTATGGATGATCAAAGTCAACCTTTGGTTTATTTTTCTATTGACATCCTTGGAGGAAAACCAAGAAGGGAAAAGTATATCATCCTGCGCAAGAGGTGTCCTTCTCTGGGCTCCCAGAGAGGACCCTCCTGGAGAGCCTCCCTCACTTACAATGGATGGTTCTCCCATGTTCATGGTCAGTGGAGCAGCCAAAGAGTATGTGACCGACTCCCAGTCCATACTGGCCAGCAAGGATACACCAAAGGGATTCAATGAAACTGGTAAGTGATCTGGGGAAACAGCAACAGTCACTGCAGTTACCTGGCATTGACTGGTCCTATGCTGAAGGACAAGGGTTTGTGCTTCAACTGTTTTTTCTTTTTATGTACATTGGAAGAAGGAAAAGTAGAACTCATAAGAATGTGTGCTGTAGCACAGGAAGACCCCAATTGCTGGTGAGCACTGCTGGTAAGTGGCCAAGGCAAGTATTCACAAGCAGTGCACGGACATCTCACTACATAGGCCCTCAAAATTCAAAAGTAAAAGCAAAAGCAGTTCATAAAAATCTTGTCAGAATTCTCTTTCACAGAAAATGCATTGAGAAAACAAGAAATGAAGAAAAGATGCCAAAGTGTACTCCAGTATCAAACATAAGATATATTTCTAGCCCAAAGATATACTGCACACTGCTTAAATACAACACCTTTTAGAAAAATGTCTCAGACAGTAAAATAATAAAAGCATGTAGTCAAAGTGTGCACAAGCTCCAAAAAGGTGTTGTAAGTAGTTAAAAACAATTCCCAAGTTTTAAATCCTTACACTTCGGTTAAAATGCCTCAGAAGCAATACAGTTTGAATCACAAAACCACCCTCGGTATTCAAGAATAAGCCTCGATCAAAAAATCATTTGTCAAGAAACTTCTGATATTGACAAAATTGGGAACATTGTCCAGAAAATACATCAAAGTATTTAAAAAAGATAACATTTTCTGTATGGAATAATGACCCTATAGGGGACACGTCCGCTAGTAATGAAGACTGCAGTCAAACTGCTGCTTCCTGTGAAACCTCTCAGCTGTTACTCCTTGAGGCAGCAAGAAAGTTCTGAAGAATGTCTGATGAAATCTTCATAAAGAAATGCTGATTCCCGTCCACAAATGGGCTGTGCAATAAACATTCAAGAAGGTATGGGAAGAAGCTAGGCAGTTGTACACTGGGGAGGCTACAACCCAAACAGCCAAAGGCTACTGCAGCAGTGAGAATGATGAACATAAAGAATCTACTCTGGGCTGTAAACAAAGATGCGAGGAACAGACAAAATGAAAAGGCCAATGTGGACATCTAGGAATGCAATGGCAGTAGACAGAACAAACTATGAAAGGAAAAGCCACAGTAAAAGGACAACAGTAGAAGAGCAATAAAATTAAGGAGGGCAACAAAAGTGACAGCTACGTGAGTTGGCAAAAATCATCGGAAACACACACAACAGAGTGGGCTCACAGAAGACAAAGAGAAAAAGCAAAAGTATTGAATAAATATCTTAATTCAGTCTTCACAAGGAAGCAATGAGAGGATGCCATGCCGAGGAGGCAGGCAAGGAAAAATAGGGAGAATAGTAGTCAGACACCAGGACAAAGAAAAGTGATACAAACAGACTGAAGCACAAGGACAACAGCGGTTACCTCCAAGAGTCCCCAGAAATGTGGCCAGTGTGATGGCAGGTCCCCTTTTGGAGACTTCCCATACTCTGGAACAGGCTACCCATCTATGTCAAGCAAAGTTCTTCATTAGCACTCTTCAAGAAAAATCTTGATGAGTGGATGGGAAATAGGAATTACACCCCAGGGATCAATTCTGTGTCTCTGCTCGTCAGTGGCACGGAAAAATTACTTTCTTGGGTGGCATAAGCCAGGGAACCTTGTTGGCTAGGCTTGCACAGGCCCTTGGGCCGATAGCCTAGTACCTACCTATGAACCTATGAACAGTGGAAATACCAGATGACTGGAAGACTACAGATGTGGTACCATTGTATAAGGTGAGAACAAGAAAAAATGCAGGGAACTATAGGCCTGTTAGTCTAAAAGAAGTAGCAGGGAAAGTAATGGAGGACGGAATCCTAAGGGGGAAGGCTGGTAGTGTCTCCAGGAAGCAACAGTCTCAAGAAAAGTAACTAATACAACTCCATGGCCAGAAGGAACTGTCAGTTAAACCTGATCACTTTTCTGACTGGATTACAGATGAACCTGACGGCGAATATCAATACATGTGGTCTATCTAGGCTTCAGGAACACTACTGACTTGGACTCATGCAGGAGACTGAAAGGAAATCTTAAGGGTTGAAGGCTGGACCAAACCAGAGGGAAGAATTGCTGCACAATCCAATGGTAGAACAATAAGAAGGCGTTAAAAGAGAGATGAAGCCAACAATGGAGGAAAGAAACTAGTGGAATACTGAAGGGGACCCATCCTAGGCCCAGTGCTCTTCATCAGTTCTGTCCCAGGTATCTAAAGTAGTAAAGACTGGGATTCAGCATGTGTTGCTGATAACATGAAGAAAGGTATGGCAGTGGAGGATACGGGGACAGGGAGAACTAATGGAATAATTTGGAAAGACTAACCAGTTTGGCAGAAAGGTCGTAGCTGAAGTTCACTGAAAAACAGATAAAATACTGCACTGAAGCCACAACACTTTTGGTGTGAAGTAGCAGCTGAGGGAAATGAAATAATGGCAAAAAGGCAGAAGAAAGGATCTCAGGATGTTAACACCTGGAATGGACTACTCAGAGCAGGGTAAGAGCATTGATGAGATTTATACTTTGGTGGATAGTCTCCAAAATCAAAGAGGTAACTAATTCCACTCTTCAAGGCCCCAGTCAAACCACAATTTTACTGTGTACAGTTCTGGAGGCCTTTAAGGGAACGGCACAAATCTAATGTAAGGAATCCATAAGAAAACTACAAAAAAGATCCACAGAATAGAGAGAGAATGATATTACCAGACACAGAGAGCAGATCTCTACTCACCCAAGATTAGAGATGATGGATGGGAGTGGACATAATACTGTTGTACAAGAACATGTCAGGGAGATGGGGAGTGGGGTTACTGGATGACACACAGGGAAACAGGGGCTATAGGTATCAGAGTGTAGGGACTAATCACTCCCTGGAGCCCTAAACTACTACTTTACAGACAGGATTGTAGATCCATGGAACATATTGCAGGAATGGGTGGTGAGGGAATCTGACGAATAGAAGTGGGCAAGGAAAGAAGAGATGGAGAATGGTAAAGTACAGTTTTGTACCTACCATAAATGTAGATGTTCGAGTGCTAATACTGCTGCAGTCATAACAGATGGGTTCTCCTGCCATCAGGCGGCTCCTCGGTCGGCCAAATTCCAAAGTCTAGGTCCGGCGTCGGTTGTCGTCGCTTTCTTTCCTGATGTCAGTGCGACAGGGGTATATAAGACACAGCCGACGCCATTTTCTTCAGTCTTTCTTGCCCTTGATGTCAGGTGCCCCCAGAAGGAAGGCAATATATATATATATATATAATATATAATCATGCACTGCAATATAATCAAAAAACAGTAGTTGCAAGCAAATACACCATAGAAGGATAACCCAATCAAGTTGTAAGATGAGGAGTTAGCCACTAGGTCTGTACCCAGAGGGGAAGGAAGGAGGGAAACCTGGACTGCAGCTGTATTAGCACTCGAACATCTACATTTATGGTAGGTACAAAACTGTACTATGTTCATCGTACATACAGCTGCGGTCATAACAGATGGGTAGAATCCCAAAGCTACGCACAGGGTGGTAGGCACTAGGTGGAACTGGGAGGAGCCAGAATGTCCTGAAACACAGCAGTGGCAAAGCCTGCTCTAATTTTGGAGTATAAAGGTAGGTGGTAGTGTTTAGTGAAGGTATGCACAGAACTCCAAGTGGCTGCCTCCAAAATATCTTTGGTAGGGACTCCTCTGAGGAAGGCTGCAGAGGTAGCTGTGGCCCTTGTGGAGTGGGATCTGATGCCTGCAGGTACAGATTTACCATGAAAGGAGTAACAAAACCGTATGCAGTGGCCTATCCATTTTGAAATTGTCTGTTTGGAAATTGGCTTCCCTTGAGCTCCTACAGCATAGGACACAAAGAGTTGTTCTGATTTCCTGAAAGGCTTTGTTCTGTCCAAATAGTAACGTAGCTGTCTATGGATGTCTAAGGAATGTAGCAGCCTTTCCCCTTTGTTTTGAGGATTGGGGTAAAAGGTAGGTAAGTGTATGGCCTGATTTAAAGCTACCCTGGATACTACCTTAGGCATAAATGACGGGTTGGTTCGTAGGGAAACCCTGTCCTGATGGAAGATGAGAAATGGCTGCACAGCCATGAGGGCTTGTAGTTCCGAAACCCTACGAGCTGAGGTAATGGCCAGAAGGAAAGGTGTTTTCCAGGACAAATATTGCAAATCTGTTGAGGCAGCTGGTTCAAAGGGAGGCAATGTTACATTTTTCTAGAATGTAATTAAGATCCCAACTGGTATTGGTTGTTTCCTTGGAGGTCTTATATTCTTAGCCCCTCTGAGGAACTGTCTTAAGAGTGGATGAGAGAATAAGGGTGGATCAGTGTTGTATTCTGCAGAAATGGCTGAGGCATGGATTTTGATGGAGGAAAATGAAAGTCCACTGTTCAACAGCTCAGCTAGATACTGTAATATCTGAGGCAAATTCAGTTTTCTAGGATCCTGGCCTTTTTTCTCATTCCAAGCGCAAAACCGTTTCCATTTTGCGGAGTAAGCCTTTCTAGTAGATGGCCTTCTGGCCTCCAAAATGACATCCTGCACCTCCTTGGAGAGTAGGGTCTGTTGTGGTGTTAAGGAATTTTCCATGCAGCCAGATTGAGTGTTTTCAGCTGACTGTGAAGAGTTTTGTAGCTGTGCTGAGTCAGTAGAAGAGGCATTAGAGGTAGGGTCCAGGGAGGAGAATGTGTTAGGCTCCTCAGGAGTGGGTACCAGTATTGTCTTGGCCAGTCTGGAGCAATCAGTATCATCTTCGGGCTGTCTGTTCTTGCTTTCAAGAGCACCTTGGGCAGAAGAGGCAAAGGTGGGAAGGCGTAAACTGTCCGTGCTGCCCAACTGAAAGAAAGGGCGTCCACTCTCCAGGCCTTTGGATGGAATGTCCTTGAGCAGAATTTTGTCAATTGATGATTCCTGTGGGAGGCAAAGAGATCTATGTCTGGCCTTCCCCACACTTGGATTATATTTGTAAACACTTGAGGATGCAACTTCCATTTGTGCGGGTCTGTCATATTTCTGCTTAGATTGTCTGCCAGCGTGTTTTCCAAACCTGGCAGGTACTGTGCTTGAAGTTCGATTTGCCATTCCAGAGACAAGTTCCAAAGTGACATGGCCAGCCTGCACAGGGGGTATATGAATGTGTTCCTCCTTGTTTGTTTATGTACCACATTACTGTGGTGTTGTCTGTTCTTATCAATAATTGCCCTGGATGCAGGAGGTCCTTGAAAGCTGTAATTGCATTTATCACTGCTAGCATTTCCTTTTGATTGATGTGAAGGTGCTTTTCCTTTTGGGACCATTTGCCCTGAATGCACCTGTCTGTCATGTGTGCCCCCCAGGCGTAGTCTGAGGCGTCTGTTGTGATGACTTGATTTGCTTGACGCTTGCAGAATGGAAGACCTGTGTTTGTTTGGCATGCTTGGGCACACCATAGAAATTCCTTTTGCAAACATGGGATTAGTGGTATTATTGTTTCCAAACTGTGGCTGTGATGAGACCATAGGTTTTTTAGGTACCATTGAAGTTTCCTCATATGCAACTTTGCACATGGGATTAGAAGAATGCAAGATGCCATGAAGCCCAGAGCCTGCAGGATTTTCCTTGCAGTTAGCCTGGTACAATTTGCTAGTATTCTGAAGTACTGAGTTAGTTGCCCCTGTTTTTCTGGCGTAAGATAGGCCATCTGGGTGTTTGTGTCCAAGTTGGCACCCAGGAAAATTATTTTCTGAGATGGTGTTAGCCTGGATTTCTCTTTGCTGACTGTGCATCCCAGAGAATTCAATAACTGTGTTACATAAGCCAGATGTTCCAGAAGTATGTGTTTGCTGTCCGCTTGGATCAGGCAGTCCAAATAAGGGTAAATTTGTATCCCTTGAAGTCTGCAGTAGGCAATTACTGATGCCAGGCATTTCGTGAATACTCTGGGCGCAGTAGATAAGCCAAAGGGCAATGCAGAGAAATGATAGTGGATTGAACCTGCAAGAAATCTGAGGTATCTTCTGCAGCTTTGTCTGATTGGGACATGCAGGTATGCCTCCTTGAGGTCCAATGTTACCAGCCAAAACTCCTTGCCCAGCATGGGAAGAAGCTGCTGTAAGGTGAGCATCTTGAATTTTGGTACGAGTAGAAATGTGTTTAGGATGGATAAGTCCAAAATGGGTCTCCAATCGGTTCCCTTCCTTGGTACCAGGAATAGTCTGGAATAAAAACCTTGACCTTGTTCGTGAGTAGGCACCTCTTGAATAGCTTTCATGTCCATGAGCTTTGAAATTTGTATTTGAGCCTCTGCCCTTTGATTGTGTGGCAGGTTCGGCATGCCTCTCATTTTGGAAGAGTGTGAAAATGAAATCTGTAGCCTCTGTTTATAATGTCCAGGATCCATTTGTCTGTTGTGATAATATGCCAATTTTTTGAAAATAATGCCAGCTTTCCTCCCAAGGGTGCTGCCAGCTGAGACTTGCTTGGCATGCAAAGGGGAAAGTCATTGGGTTTGTTTCCTGTACTGTTGTGCACTGTCTTCGCCACCTCTTGGTGCTGGAGTTTGCCATTGTCTGCCTCTATATGATCCTTGAGGTTGTCCTCTGCCCCTTGTGCGCCTGTATCTACCTCTTTGCAGCTTGTCCGTGGCTGGAAAGGACCAGTTTTTTGAAGGCCAATTTCTGCTAAAACGTGGCGGTTGTACCTGTAGTAAAGCTTTGACAGTTTGCATAGATTTAGCTTTTTCTTCCATTTTCCGTAGTATCTCCTCAGCATTAGTACCAAATAATACATCCTTTTGTAAAGGAGCATCTAGTAGTTTAGCTTTAACATGATCAGGCAAGGTTTGTTCCCTAAGCCAGGCATGTCTACGAATGACTGATCCTGTAACAGCAGCTCTACTTGAGGCCTCTAGAGCATCATAGCCACATTGTAAGGTGTGTTTACCCACTTGTTCTGCACTATGCATCATATCCTGCAACTCCTTCAAATCTGGTTGTTCAGGTTGTGACATTTTATTCCTTAATTGTGATAACAGAAACTGCTGATATTTAAGCATATGGAACTGACAATTTAAGGCCCTCATGGCTAGGGTGGCCGAGGTATATACCTTTTTTCCCCACCTTTCTATAGACTCTGTTTCAGAAGGTAATGGATTCTTAGCAGTAGAGGCCTTCATTCCCTTGGGGCCTTGAGAAATGGTTTCAGGGTCAGCATTATGGCTTTTGTAAAGAAATTGGTGTGAGTTAGGAACTCTGTAGTACCTATCAGGCTTGACTGGGGCAGGAGGCAGGGAATCCGGATTAAGGCAAACCTCAGAATAAACATCAAGTATGTCCAAGACAGGAGGAATCGCTAGAGGTCTGCGAGGTAGCAAAAGAAATTCCCTGAGTCTTTTCTTGGAATCTGAAAAATCTTGGCCTTCCCAATGGAAGTGTTCCCTCAAGGTATGCAAGGTTTCCCCAAAAGAAAAATCCTCTGGGGGAGATACAGAAGGAATGTACTGCTCTGCATCAGAATCTTCAAAAGGGGAGTACGAGTGTTCCTCTTCATCAGAATGTTCTGAAATAATGGAGCCCTGGTCAGAAGAGGGAGAATCTTCCTCCACTCTAGGTCTCTTGTCCGGAGGGGGTTGGGAACCCCTGATAAGAGTAATTAAATCCTCAGCCATTTTGAGCATCTGCTTTTTAGGCATGGGACCTGGAGATGGGCCCTGTGCAACAGGCCTCTTGGGATGCATGGCTGATTTGGACTTAGTAAAGGCCTTTATGGAAAAGGAAGATGAGGGTCTGAAGACACCATGGGTGGAAGTGGACCTGTCCACATTAAGAGGCTCAACACTCACAGTGGCTTCGGTAGCTGTAGTCAGGGTATGGGCCGAGGCACCTGCGGTCTCAGTTACAGAAGACACCGCCAGAGAAGTGTCGTCGGTAGTCAGGGGCTGCGTAGGCGCCTCGCTGAGAACCGGACCACGTGTAGTCGGTTTTGGCGTGGTGTAGGTGGAGACCGCGGACCCCACGTGTCGGTCTTTGTCCTTGCGTTTTTTGGACAAAACGGTAGTCGGAGTCTCCGACGACATTTTATAATCAAAAGCTTTACCAAAAAAGTGCTGGGCGAACTCCGCCCGACACTTAATAGTGCGTTTATTGAAAGTAGCACAAAAGCGACAGCCCGAGACGTCGTGGTCTGGGCCTAAACAAGGTATACAGAGGGAATGGAAATCCTTATGCGGTATTTGCTTCCCACAAGAAATACAATTGTTAACTTTGTCTGACATCGGTCTGAGGCAAAAAAAGTTTCAACGGGTACTTAGCTTTAAAGAAGACTTCGGTTTCCAAATTTTCGTAATTTCAGGAGCTGGCCGACCGGCACTTGCGAACTGCTTCTGCTTCGGGCACCGTGCGGCAAAAAAGACTGAAGAAAATGGCGTTGGCTGTGTCTTATATACCCCTGTCGCACTGACGTCAGGAAAGAAAGCGACGTCAACCGACGCCGGACCTAGACTTTGGAATTCGGCCGACCGAGGACCCGCCTGACGGCAGGAGAACCCATCTGTTATGACTGCAGCTGTATGCACGATGAACATCAGAGAAGGTAGGGTATTAAAGGACAGACTACGCAGGCAATGATCTCTTCTGCCAAACACATGCAATGTAATGCTTGCCTATGGCAGATTCGTACTGTAACCATTTTCATGGAAAGTAAGACATACAGTTGCAATTAGGAGGTGCAATGCTTGGGCAAGGTATTAAAGAAAATAACCATGTGAACCTAAACAAGCATGTGAACCTAAACAAGCACCCCGGGGTCTAATACAATCCAAAGCCAAAGATGAGGTACAATTAGCCTCCGGGCCAAGGACCATAACAAATGTTTTTCAGCTAGGTCTGCAACCTCAAAAGCAATACACAGCAATTTGCAAATGGCGTCACCCATATGGTGCCAAAAGATACAGCAAACCTCTCCACTGAGAAATTTGCCTCCAATTTAACCTCCTGCACATCTATAAAACAACGACCATCAGAAAAGTACAGTTGTGTACACTTACCATAAATGTAGATGTTTGAGTGTATTCACTGTTGCAGTCATTACATTTGGGTTATCTGCCTGCAGGTAGCCCTCAGCTGGCCTGAATATCAAAGTCATGAATCCCTGCATTGGATGCTGTTCCTTCTTCCATGACGTCAGGTCGTAAGGGGTATAAAACATGCAGCAGACGCCATTACATCAGTTTTTCGCCCCCATAATGGGAAGCAATTATATGACAGATTGCACCTCCAACAAAAAGAAAATACACCAGAAAGCTGTAATACACTAAACAAGAAGAAAGGTATAGCCAAGAGATGTCAGGGGGCTGGTGGGAGGGTAACCAGGATTGCAACAGTGAATACACTCGAACATCTAAATTTATGGTAAAGTGTACACAATTGTACAATGTTCTTCGTGTTTCATTGTTGCAGTCATTACATTTGGGTTGATTCCCAAAGCTAAGGAAGAGAGGAGGAAGTTAGAGAGCATTAGGACCAGCTATTAAGCCCTGCAAGACTGCAGTGGCAAAACCAGCTCTGGATTTAGAAAAAAATAGGTGTGTAGTAATGCTTGGTGAAGGTATGTACAGAGCTTCAGGTAGAAGCTTCTAGGATGTCCCTGGTAGGGACACCTCTGAGAAAGGCTGTAGAGGTAGATGCAGCCCTGGTGGAATGTGATGTTATCCCTTGTGGGGTAGGTTTTCCATGGTGCTTATAGCAGAAATGAATGCAATGGCCTATCCACTTAGAAATGGTTTGCTTTGAAATGGCCTTCCCCTCTGCCCCTGCAGCAAAGCCATCTAGCAGCTGTTCAGATTTTTTGAGAGGCTTAGTCCTGTTCAAATAAAATCTAAGTTGTCTGTGCATGTCCAAAGAGTGCAGTATCTGTTCTCCTTTGTTCTGTGGATTAAGGAAAAAAGTAGGCAAATGAATGGACTGATTAAGGGCCACACTAGACACCACCTTGGGGATAAAGGAAGGACTGGTCTTGAGGGACACCCTGTCTGCATAGAAGATGATTAAGGGCTCCATTGCCATGAGGGCCTGTAATTCAGACACTCTTTTTGCTGAAGTGATGGCTAGAATGAAGGCTGTTTTCCAAGAAAGGAGTTTCAACTCTCCAGTTGCAGCTGGCTCAAAAGGAGGTAGAATGAGCTTTTCCAATACAAAGTTAAGGTCCCAGGCTGGAGTAGGGGCTCTCCTGGGTGGTCTTAAAATTTTGGCCCGTCTGAGGAATTGCTTTAGCAGGGGTGAGAGAAGAGGGTTGGTTCAGTATTATAATGTGCTGAAATGGCAGAGGCATGAATTTTAATTGACGAGAAGCAAAGGCCCTTGTGGAGCATCTCTGTTAAGTACTGAAGAATATGCGGTAAGCTGGGCACCATTGTGCCCATCCCCCGAGTCTGGCTCCAGGAACTGTATCTTTTCCACTTTTTAGCATAGGACTTTCTAGTACTAGGCGGCCTTGCCTCCAGAATGACATCTAGCACCTGCTTACTGAGGGATGCTATGGGAGAGCTCAAGGAATTAGCCATGCTGCAAGGTTCAGGGTTTGAAGCGGAGGGTGCAGAATCTGGCCCTCCTGCTGGGACAGCAGGTAAGGGGTCTGAGGCAGGTGCCATGGCTCCAGCAGTGACATATTGCGCAAGAGGGGGGTACCAGTGTTGGCGTGGCCAGTCTGGTGCAATCAGTATTGTCCTTGGTTTGTCCTGTTTGATCTTTAGCAGAACTTTAGAGAGGAAATGCAGACGGGGAAAGGCACAAACTGAGAGGCTTTCCTAGGAAAAGGACAGGGCATCCACTTTCCAAGCTTGAGTGTGGGACGTCCTTGTGCAGAATTTGTCCAATTGGTAGTTTTGGGGGGAGGCAAACAGGTCTATCTCTGGATTCCCCCATTTGTTTCTCAAAAGGCTGAATACCTTTGGTTCCAGTTTCCACTCATGATTTGATTTGGCAGGAATTGAGCTTGTAGGTGCACTTGGTAGCGCAAGGCTGTGTTCCACGGAGCCATGGCTAGTCTGCAGAGAGGGTACGAGTGGGTTCCCCCCTGCTTGTTTATACACCACATAACAGTGGTGTTGTCTGTCTTTACCAATAATTGTCCTTGAAGGCTGTCAGGGAATTCTATACAGCTAACATTTCTTTTTGACTGACATGTAGGTGCATCTGACTCCGGCTCCATTTGCCCTGAATGCACTGCCCTGCCAAGTGAGCCCCTCTTGCATGCATAGTCTGACGCATCTGTTGTTAGGGTTTGGACGTCAGGGGGTAGATTGAATGGGAGCCCCTTGTTGTGGTAGCAGGCCTCTGCCCACCAAAGGAACTCTGTCTTTATGCAAGGAATGATAGGAATCATTGATTCCAGGTCCTGAGAATGTTGACACCATAGGCTTTTTAGATACCATTGTAGTTTCCTCATATGCAGTCTTGCATATGGAATTAGTAGAATGCAAGAGGCCATGAACCCCAGGGCTTGCAGGATTTTCCTTGCAGATAGCTGGGTCTTTGTGGCCAGTAGTTTGAAGCAGGCTGTCAAATAAACTTGTTTCTCTGGCATGAGGTAAGCCATCTTAGGAAGTTGTATTCAAGCTTGCTCCCAAGAATACAATTTGTTGGCAGGGTACTAGATGAGATTTCTTTTCGTTTATGGTGCACCCATGTGAGGTTATAAGTTTCTTTACAAATGCCAGATGTTTTAGTAGCATGTCCTGGCTTTCTGCCTGAATTAGACAATCGTCCAGGTATGGGTATATTTGAAAATGTCTTTGCCTGCAAAATGCAATGACTGGAGCTAGGCACTTTGTGAATACCCTGGGCGCAGTAGATAAGCCAAAGGGAAGTGCAGAGGACTGACAGTGCATGGAGCCTGCTCTGAAGCGTAGGTATTTCCTGCAAGATTCCCTTATTGGGATGTGCAGGTAAGCTTCCTTTAAGTCTAAGGTTGCCAACCAGGCATCTTTGCCTAGCATAGGAAGCAACTGTTGAAGTGTTAGCATTTTGAATTTTGGGATTACCAAAAAGGTGTTTAGAATAGAGAGGTCCAGGATAGGATGCCAGGAGCACCAGGAAAAGTCTTGAGTAAAAACCTTGTCCCCTTTTCTTCTGCTGGGACAGGCTGAATAGCCCTGATACTTAGAAGAGAGAGAACCTGCTGCGGGGCCTCTGCCCAATGATTTGGGGGTAGGTCTGGCCAACCGTTTGGGGTTGGTAGGATGTGGAAGTGGAATCTGTATCATTGGAAAACTATATTTAAAACAATTTTGTCCTGGGTAATGAGTTCCCAGTTTTTTGCATGCTGGGCGATCTTTCCCCCTAAGGGAGCAAGCTGTTGAACAGGGCTTGGTAGGTTTAAGGTTAAGTCATTGTGACATTTTTCCAGCTTTGGAAGTGGGAGCCCCCCACTGCTTAGGCCTGTGAGTACCTTGAGACTGTAGCCTAGGTGGTCTGCTGTTCCTGGGTTTGGACTGAGAAGGCCTGGAAGAGACATGAAAGGCCCAATTCTTAGAAGGCCAAAGCCTACTAAATTCTGGGAGGCTGTAGTTGCAGGAAATCTTTAACAGTTTGCATAGAGTTAGCTTTTTCCTCCATCTTTTTAAGGACGACTTCTGCTTTGTTATCAAACAGGCGGTCTTGTATTAAGGGAGCATCCAGTAATTTAGCTTTAACATGATCTGAAGCCAAGCATGCCTTCTAAGAACAGACCCAGTGACAGCAGCCCTGCAAGATGCTTCTAAAGAGTTAAAACATATTGCAAAGTATGTTTACCAACTTGTTCAGCAGAATGCATTAAATCCTGTAATTCTTTATTTTCAGCATGGTCGGGAATCTACATCATTTTCTGTTTAAGTAGTCCCATAATATGCTGTTGATACTTTAACATATGAAACTGGCAGTTTAAGGCCCTAATGGCCAAAGTAGCAGAAGTGTATACCTTCTTACCCCATCTGTCCAAGGCCCTGGAATCTCTATCAGAGGGGGTAGGGTTTTTGGCAGTAGTAGCCTTAATGCCTTTAGGTCCTTGGGAAATGGTCTCTGGGTGCGCAGTAGGATTCTTGAAGAGGAACTTGAAAGTCAGGTACTCTGTAATACCAGTCAGGTTTCCTGGGGGCCAGAGGTAAAGTGTCTGAGGCCAGGCTAGATTCCAAGAAGGCATCATCTACAATGCCCAGGACAGGAGGGGATAGCTAAAGGTCTGTGTTGAGGAAGGAGTAAGAATTCCCTAAGCCTCTTCCCTAAGCCTCTTTTTGGAGTCAGAGTAATCCTGGATTTCCCAGCGGTAATGCTCTCTAAGAGTGTGCAAGGTTTCACCAAAAGAAAAATCTTCTGGAGGGGAAGCAGAGGGGAATGGAGTCCTCTGCATCAGAATCCTCATAGGTAGATAAGGGCAAATCCTTGTAATCAGAAGAAACAGAAATTTCAGAATCTTGATCACAAGAATCAGAAGGAAAATCAGTTCTAGGTTTCTTAGAGGGTGAAGGCTGGCTTCCCCTAATTAAAGTAATAAGGTCTTCAACCATTCTTATCATTTGTTTTTAGACATATGGGCCTGACCATGTGGTTTAGACGTCGGTTTTCTAGGTGTGGGTTAAGTTTTAGGCCTTGAAGAAGAAGATGGCACCTATTTGAAGTGCAAGTCAGTAGGCCTGAATACACCCTCAGAAGCCGGTGCCGGCACAGCGGCTCCGGACCCATTCAAGGTAGAGATATCCGCAGGTTTCATGGTCGAAGAAGCATCTTGCGGCATACCGGACTCCGAATGGGTCTCGGTAGAGGGCCTGCGAATCTGAAGTAGCAGGCATCAGGGGCTGCGAAAGCACCTCACTGAGTACCAGAGAACTGGTGACTAGCTTAATGGAAGCGTCGACAGCTTTGGACCTATGCGGTCTGTCTCTGTCTTTATCTTTAAGTTTTTTCAGAATGTCGGTAGTCAGATGGCTTACCGAAGCCATTTCTGGATAGTTAAACTGAGTACCAAAATAATTTGCAACAAAAATAAACCAACGACGAATAGTTCGGGGGTTGAATAAGGCACAAAACCGACAGCGAGGGACATCGTGGTCTGGGCCTAAGCAAGGAATGCAGTACAAATGAAAATCTTTATGAGGTATTTGCTTTTCATAGGTAATACAATTGTTAACTTTTACTGACATCAGTTTAGAGCAAGGAAAAGGATCCCCAAACAGGGTACTTAGCTTTTTTGAAGACTTCGGTTCTGAAACTCGAAAACGAAAATTTCAGGAGTCTGCCAACCAGCACTTGCGAACTGCTTCTGCTTCGGGCACCGCACGGCAAGAAAGACTGATGTAATGGTGTCAGCTGCATGTTTTACACCCCTGACGACCTAACGTCATGGAAGAAGGGACAGCATCCGACACAGGGATCCAAGACTTTGATATTCAGGCCGGCTGAGGGCTACCTGCAGGCAGATAACCCAAATGTAATGACTGCAACAGTGAAACATGAAGAAAGTACAGTTGTGTGCCTACCATAAATGTAGATGTTAGAGTGTATTCACTGTTGCAGTCATTACACTTGGGTTATCCTGCTGGCAGGCTACCCGCAGTCAGCCTGAATTCCAAAGTCCTGGTCCGGCATCGGTTGCTGTCGCCTCTTCCCTGACGTTAGTTGCCATTTTCTTCAATTTTCTTGCCCCAGATGTCAGGTGCTCCCAAAAAGGTAGGCTAAAAACATTGCTTATAAAAAGCATGCACTAAAATAAACATTACCTTCATCTACAAGCAAATACACCACATAGGTTGTATAGAATAGAGAAGTACAGATAAGTCCCAGCAAAGAAAGGGGGATTGTGGGTGGGTAACCTGGACTGCAACAGTGAATACACTAAAACATCTACATTTATGGTAGGTACACAACTGTACTATGTTCATCGTGTTTCACTGTTGCAGTCATTACACTTGAGTTGAATCCAAAAGCGGAGGTTGGGCGGCTGGGTCTAAATAGAATTAGGAGTGGCTATGAGGCCCTGCAGAACTGCAGTGGCAAAGCTTGCTCTGGATTTAGAGTAAAGAGGTAAGTGGTAGTGCTTAGTAAAAGTGTGCACTGAAGTCCAAGTTGCAGCCTCCAAAATATCCCTGGTTGGTACTCCTCTGAGGAAGGCTGCTGAGGTGGCTGCTGCCCTGGTCTAATGTGGTCTAATGCCCTTAGGCACTGATTTGCCATGTTGTGAATAGCAGAAACAAATGCAGTGTCCTATCCATTTTGAAATAGTCTGCTTTGAGATAGCCTTTCCTTGTGATCCTGCAGCACATGCTACTAAAAGTTGCTCAGTCTTTCTGAAAACTTTAGTTTTGTCCAAGTAGAAGCCTAGCTGTCTGTGTATGTCCAAAGAATGCAAAAGTCTCTCCCCTTTATTCTGTGGGTTTGGATAAAATGTAGGCAAATCAATAGTCTGGTTAAGAGCCACACTGGACACTACCTTAGGCATAAATGTTGGATTTGTCCTTAGAGAAACCCTGTCCTGATGGAAGATAATAAAAGGTTCCACAGCCATTAATGCCTGTAACTCTGAGACTCTTCTTGCTGAAGTTATTGCTAGGAGCAGAGCTGTTTTCCATGATAAGAATTTTATCTCGGCTGTATTGACTGGCTCAAAAGGAGGCAGTGTGAGTTTTTCCAAGACAAAATTGAGGCCCCATGCAGGTATTGGTGCTCTCCTTGGAGGTCTTATGTTTTTGGCCCCTCTGAGGTACTGCCTAAGCAATGGATGTGAAAAAATAGGTGGGTCCGTATTGTAATGAGCTGAAATGGCAGAGGCATGGATCTTAATTGATGAGAAGGATAGGCTTTTGTCCAGCACCTCAGTTAGGTATTGTAAAATCTGAGGAATATTTGGAACAAGCGTGTCATTTCCTTGTGCCTGGTTCCAAGCACAGAATCTCTTCCATTTTCTGCATAAGATGTTCTCGGTGCTGGGCCTTCTGGCCTCCAAAATAACATCCATAACAGCTTTAGAGAGAGATGTATTCTGAATGGTTACACTATCCACCATGCAGCCAGATTTAGGGTTCTGAGTTTGCTGTGCAAAATCTGATTGTTTTGTTGGGTCAGTAAATGAGAAATTTGAGGCAATGTCCAGGCTGGGCCTTGAGACAAGCTCCTTAGGATTGAGTACCAGTACTGGCGTGGCCAATCCGGGGCAATCAGTATAATTTGTGGCTTCTCTTGGCTGACATTTAGGAGTACCTTGGGGAGGAGAGGCAGTGGAGGAAAGGCATATACTGTAAGGTTGTTCCAGCTGAATGACAAAGCATCCACTTTCCATGCTTGTTTGTGATAAGTCCTTGTGCAGAATCTCTGTAGTTGGCAGTTGTGGGGGGAGGCAAATAGATCTATGCCTGGGCATCCCCATTTCCTTGTTATGTTGAAGATTTGTGGATCTAGTTTCCACTCGTGAGGATCCATGAGGTTTCTGCTTAGTTCGTCTGCCAGAGCATTTGTTTTTCCTGGCAGGAATTCTGTTTGCAGGTGTACTTGGTAAGTCAATGCTGCGTTCCACAAAATCATGGCTCATCTGCACAGGGGGTAAGAATGTGTGCCTCCCTGCTTGTTTATGTACCACATGACTGTAGTATTGTCCGTCTTTATCAGCAGTTGTCCTGGATGAAGTAGGTACTTGAAGGCTGTCAGGGCATTTTGTACAGCTAGCATCTCTTTTTGATTGATGTGAAGATGGCTTTGGCTTGCAGGCAATGTGCCTTGAATACATTTTCCTGCCATGTGGGCCCCCTAGGCATAATCTAATGCATCTGTTGTTAGTGTTTGCCTGGCTGTGGGTAAAGTGAATGGCTGTCCCTTGTTGTGGTGACAGGCCTGTGCCCACCATCGAAACTCCCGTTGCAGCATGGAATGAGTGAAATTAATGATTCCAGCCTGTGGCAATGTTGAGTCCAAACACTTTTTAGATACCATTGTACCTTCCTCATATGCAGTCTTGCATACGGAATTAGCAGAATGCAGGATGCCATGTAGCCCAGAGCCTGCAGAATTTTTCTTGCACATAACTGGGTCTTTGTTGCCATGCTTTCGAAGTAAGAAGTCAGTTGCCTTTGATTGTCTGGCGTGAGATAAGCCATCTGGGCAGTTGTATTTAAGCTTGCACCCAGGAATATTATCTCTTGAGAGGGTACTAGTTTTGATTTCTTTTTGTTTACTGTGTACCCTAGGCAAATTAGTTATCTTTTTACAAGCTCCAGATGCTTTAGTAGAATGTCTTTGGTTTCTGCTTGAATAAGGCAGTCGTCCAAGTAGGGATATATTTGAATTCCTCTTTGTCTGCAAAATGCAATTCCTGGTGCCAGGCATTTTGTAAAGACCCTGTGCGCAGTAGAGAAGCCAAAGGACAGTTAAGAGAATTGGTAGTGCATTGAGCCAGTTATGAATCCTGAGGTATCTTCTGCAAGATTGTCTGATTGGGACATGCAGGTATGCCTCTTTGAGGTCCAAAGTTACAAGCCAAGCCTTCTTGCCCAGCATGGGCAGAAGCTGCTGCAGAATCAACATTCTGAATTTTGGAACGTCCAGAAAAGTATTTAGAATAGACAGGTCCAGAATTGGTCTCCAGGCTTTATCCTTTCTTGATACTAAGAAAAGTCTTCAGTAAAATCCTTGTCCCTGCTCTTGTTGTGGTACTGGCTGAATAGCCCTCATGTCCATGACAGGTGAAACTTGTTTTTGTGCCTCTGCCATTGATTGTGTGGCAGGTCTGGCATACCTTTTGCCTTTGGAAGGGTGTGAAAGTGGAACCTGTAGCCCTGAGAGACTATATTTAAGACCCATTTGTCCTGAGTGATCATGTGCCAATTTTGTGAAAAAAGTGCTAGCTTTCCCCCTAAGGGTGCTGCCAAAAGTTAAGTGCTTGGCATTGGCAGAGGGAAGTCATTGGGAGTGTTTCCTATATGGCTGTGATTTGTCTTCTCTGCTTTTGGAGGTAGAAGCACCCCATTGTTTGGGCCTGTATGAACCCTGGGGCTGTTGTCTGCCTCTAGGGCGTCTGCATCTGCCTCTTTGTGGCCTGTCTGACACTGGAAAGGACCAATTCTTAGGACAGTTCCTGCTAAATCTGGGTGGCTGTACCTGTAAAAAATCCTTTACTGTCTGCATAGATTTAGCTTTATCCTCCATTTTCTTCAACACCTCTTCTGCCTTAACACCAAACAAAGTGTCATGCTGTAATGGAGCATCCAATAATTTTGCTTTAACATGATCAGGCAGATTCTGTTCCTTTAACCAAGCATGCCTTCTAATGACAGAACCTGTAACAGCGGCCCTGCAAGAGGCCTCCAGTGAATCAAAATCACATTGCAAAGTATGTTTTCCCACTTGTTCAGCTGCATGCAATAAAGCCTGCATTTCCTTGTTCTCAGAACATTCAGAATTTGTCAACATTTTCTGTTTTAGCAATGACATTAAGTATTGCTGATATTTAAGCATATGAAACTGACAATTTAAAGCCCTTACAGCCAATGCAGCAGAAGTATAAACTTTTTCCCCCATCTGTCCAGTGCCCTTGAATCCCTATCTGAGGGGACAGGGTTTTTTGCAGTAGAGGCCTTGACCCCTTTGGGACCCTGAGATACAGTTTCTGGGTCAGCAGCAGGGTTTTTATATAGCAATTTATGAGAATCTGGAACCCTGTAGTATCTGTCTGGCTTAACAGGTGGAGGAGGTAAAGAGTCGGGAGACAGTCCGGACTCTGAAAATACATCATCTACAATGTCTAGAACAATTGGAATAGCAAGAGGTCTGTGCTGAGGTAGTAGAAGAAAGTCTCTGAGCCTTTTCTTAGATTCTGGGTAATCTTGGCTCTCCCAGTGGAAATGCTCCCTCATGGTATGCAGGGTTTCCCAAAAGGAATAATCCTCAGGAGGAGAAGCTGCAGAAATAGATTTTTCAGCATTAGAATCCTCATAGGGAGGAAGAGAGTATCCCTGTTCTGAAGAGGAGTCAGAGGAAATGGAAACCTGATCAGAGGAATCACATTCAGTGTCTTGCCTAGGCCTCTTATCAGGAGGGAGATGGGAACCCCTGATCAAAGTAATTAGGTCTTTGGCCATTTTGAGCAACTGTTTCTTAGGCATGGAAGTCTGTCCTGGAGAATGCTGTACTTGTTTCCTTGTCTTTAAAGCTGTTTTAGACTTTGTCTTGGATGCTGAAGTTGGCTTGATATAAAGCTGTGTAGGTCTGAAAACACCCTCAGAAGCAGATGCCTGCTCAGCAGCTCCGGACCCATCTGAGGGATTAGTTTCCGAAGGCCCAATACCTTGAGTATTCAGAGGCCTAGTTGTCTCCACGTGGGAGCCGGAGGCGGCCTGTGGCTCTGAGGTAGCGGGTGTCAGGGGCTGCGAAAGCACCTCAATGAGAACCGGCGACTGGCCTAGAAGAGGCTTTGTCGGTTTTGGACCTCGGATGCCTGTCCTTTTCTTTTTCCTTGCGCTTTTTATGAATTCTGGTCATCGGCTGTTCCGACGGCATTATATAGCTAAACCTTCGGCCAAAGTAATGAAATGACAAAATCGTACTGACGCTTAATAGTGCATTGGTTAAATCTAGCACAAAACCGACAACTAGCAACGTTGTGGTCAGGGCCTAGGCAAGGAATACAGTAAGAATGAAAATCCTTATGAGGTATTTGCTTCCCACAAGAAATACAATTGTTAACTTTTTCTGACATTGGTCTGGAGCAAGAAACAAGTTTCCCCAATGGGGTACTTAGCTTTACTGAAGACTTCGGATCTGAAATTAAATTTCGAAAATCTGAGGAGTCGGCCGACCGGCACTTGCGAACTGCTTTTGCTTCGGGCACCGCGTGGCAAGAAATACTGAAGAAAATGGCGTCGGCTGCATCTTATATACCCCTGGCGCACTGACGTCAGGGAAGAGGCGACAGCAACCGACGCCGGACTAGGACTTTGGAATTCAGGCCGACTGCGGGTAGCCTGCCAGCAGGATAACCCAAGTGTAATGACTGCAACAGTGAAACACAATGAACATCATCACACAATCCAGGGACCTACACTTTGCCTACAACATAAACTGGACATGCTAGAGAGTCAGGCACAAGTCTCAGACGTTTTCCCCTCTCTGAAACAGGCCTCTCATCCATGTGAAACAAGTTCATCTCTGTACTTCTTCCAAGCTAAACCTGGATCAGTGGATGGCGAACCATAATCTGCCACCTATATCACTATTACAAAGAGGAAGCTTGTAAATGCCTGGCCACCCATGCTACAGTATATATACCCCTACAAAAGCCTTGGAAACCAACACATATCAATTTTTTTGGGAGGGGTGGCATGAATAAGTCCCCTTGGGTTGATAGCCTAGTATTCTACTATGATACAGGTGTGAAGAATATGATACCAGATTATCATACTATTATCATACTATCAACTAACCCTTTAGCTGAAAAAGAGCTGAGAAAGTCATTTTTCTCCCATACAATCGATGAATGACTTATGAATTAAGTAGTTACTTACATAAGGTGGAATATCCAAGCTATCTGCATTCACCACAACAGGAGGAGGATTGGCCTTGTGAAAAAAAAGACAAAATTTAACGGTTACTCTCTCTTAAAGCAAGAAATGTCTATAGCAGTCAACTGTAAGTTTAATTTTTCAACAATAAATACATAAATAAGCATGCATATGCTCAATCTTTTTGAAAATGAGAGTAAGAAAAAAAGTTTACTAGATAGCACTGCTCTCCTTTGTATGCTGAACACCAGCACCTCTCAGTATCCTGCAGAGGTAAACTAGTACAATTATAGATCTGTCAACTTCAGAAAAGTTTCTCCCCATTTTGCATTTGACGTTTTTCTAATTTCATAGCATTGTCAATGTTACTACTGATTTAATGCAGTGTAAAAAGTGGTTTGCTACAGTCATTATAAAATATGATTCATGATGGAAGGAAAATGTATCCACCTTGTCTCACCTTCACTGTCCATTCTTACTTGAAGGACATGCACATGTAGGAGTTAAGAGGTCCATTCCAATTCTGTTCTCTGATTGAACATTAAACATGAAAACCCCTAATCACTCATCAAAGTGGGTGATGACCAGATACATCAAGTAACTCCAGTACCACTACCCAGTATCATACAACATGCCTTAAAATATCCGACATTCTGCTACAGCCTATAAAGACAATGGCTAGAGGCATGATCCATTCCTCCTGACTGACCCTCACCCAAGTGACGGGGAATGAACTGACTGACTGGTGGTGGTGGTGTGGGGGGGTTATCCTTATGTTTACAAATTTGAGTTTAACTACACAAATTCTGTAAACTACTACTGTACTATAGAGGGACATAGGAATGTGGTATAAGAATTGGGACAAGATGGAAAATGAACCTCTAAAATTATACAAATTTTAAAAAAGCAGCTACAAACTTTTGTAAGGCTTTTGAAATGACTGAGGTACTCCCAATATTTTCCTACAAAAAAAAATTAAACTTTCATGTTATACTACCACCAACAGATAATAGTCACAGATATTTCTTTTTAGTTTCACTAGCTATGATGCCACAACCAATTTTGGTGAATAAGACCTCTGTTGCTATTCAAACAATTTTGCTGCAGAACTGAATTTTCTCACTTCTTTCATTACACGTTCAATGTAGATTTTAAACTTTTAGACTCAATTAATGCAGAAAGTCTAATTACATAATGACCAGCTCTTGGAGCTTTTGATTGGGTGCTAGCAGGAGATGGGGAAGAGGTGAGAGGTTTATGCTGCTTCACCCACACTGGGGAACAGCAGCAGTTCTGGCTCTTCATATGCGATACACATCAGAAGCATGAGATGCTCACCTAGTGGAGTTACAAACGGATCAGGCTTGTGCTATTAGTGCATCTGTAATATACAACCAAGGGGAAATGGTGTGTGGAGACATGCTTCCCACCGGGAGACAGCGATTGCAGGCTCAGAAGAGCCACATTGGTGAAGGGAAGTGCACTACAGAAGATGACAGGGCAATCCCAGCAAGATGGCCAGCTCCCTCCCAACCAACGGTTGCAGGGGAACAGACAGCTGATAGGGATTCCCAGGACAGGAATGACTGAGACATAGATCTTTCATCTAAACCAGAAATACATTGCTTCAGATCTGCAAGAACAAATAGCCAAAGGGTTTAAGGTAGAGAGGCAATGTCCTGAGGGAAGCAATAAAGCCCCCTAAAAAGGTAAAAAATAAAAATTTTACATAAGTACAGCAAGGACAAACAATTTTTAAAAAAAATTACTAACTTGTTACTAAACATTCAGCTACTGTTTACACTTGGGAAAAGGCAAAAGAAAAGTGTTAATGCTGAACATGCTACATTGTTTTCTACTAGCTTTTCACAAATTATCCATTATGACAGTAGCACTAAATTTATATATTACAGTAAACTCTCAGTTAACCAGAACTCAGGCAACCAGAAAAAAAAAAAAAAAAAACATTGAAGAAATACAGTACAATTTTCACGTGTTGCACTTTCTGTTTCCGTCCCCTGCAGAAACATACCTTACGTTTTTAGAGTTTTAAAAAGAAAGGTAGGAATAAACTCTCTCTCCCCCCAACCTAAGAACAATTTCAAACCAAACAAATAGCATAGCGTACAGTACTAGTTAAGCTTATTTTTAATAGTAACTCAAGCAACCAGAGACTACAGTTATCCGGCATCTACCAATCCCCGTGGGTGCCAGTTAACAGAGTTTACTGTCCTACCTTGACAATTAAAACAAACAATTTCAAGTAAACAAGAACAGTTACAAGTTCCAATACATTAAAGTTTTAAAACTCTAAGTACTTCAAACCGAAGGCAATTCTCCAGTTTTGTATGGAAGTTTTAATAAAATTTTCAAGTGTCATACTATTTAAATATAAGTTGGAAATGCATATATATGATTTATATCTTATTATTCAATTTAAACAGTATTATTACCAAACTCTAATACACATATTAATGACCCAATGGACTACAAGTCAATTGCACTTACAAACTTATACACAAAACTATTAGCACATATTTTAGCAAATAAACTAAGATTTGTTTTGGCTTTATTACCAAAAAACTAATACAGGAAGAAGAAAGAGTTTAATAAAGCCAGAATAAAATCATAAATCCACTAATAAGTCCTTCTGTATTTCAAGGAGACATCTTTGGGTTGGTTTAAAGGACATCCTACCCATCTAAATAGCATCAAGAATGTGACAGTAATCGTGACAAAACAGGTAACATCCGGGTATAAAAGCAGAGTACCTTTCCACCATAACCTTTCATAGGAATCTTTAAGTTACTTAAACACAGATAATACAAAAGCATTATTATAAATATAATAAAATCTAATGCTTACTATCCTTTTTCAAAACTGCTTTAAAATTAATATGGCCATTGAGACCAGGCATTATATTGTGGCATTCAACAGCCTGCCACTTAGACACTCAATAATAAATACACTGGCAAAGTCTCCCTCGTATATGGTGTGTACCCTCCAGCCATGACCTGGTCAAGGCATTTGAAACAATACCCCACTTGGGTATTACTGACAAATTCTAATAACTTTTTTTTTTTTTTATTTTATTTATTTAACATTTGTTGACCGGGAAAGTCCGACTAGGTTCCACAGATCCTGTTTTCAGCGGAGGCCCGGGGAGAAACAGGCATAAATCCCTACATAACTTGCTGGATTGCTAGCTGGCTCCAGACAGGACCCAGGAAGTTAGAATTGGTGAGGCCACCACCACCAGGAGATGGTCATCAGTGGAGTATCCAAGGGCTCTAAGTTGGGCCTGCTCCTGTTTGACATCTACTTCTTGGAAGTCAAAGCTAAAGTCAAAGGCTTCTGGCTCACAAGTTCGCAGATGACTGCCAACTACGAGCTATCATAAATTCACCCCAAGACACTGACATCCTACAAGAGGGTATAATACAAACAAATCACTCATGCCAAAGCTTTGGATTAAAAATCATTGTGAAGAAATTAATTATAGTGCCCTTTGGGAAATTGTCCACCCAAGCTTATTAATTATTCCATTGATAAAACACCCTTGAGAGTTGGTCCAGTAGTTAGGGATCTGGGAACACAAGACAGAAATCTGGCCTTCAACCAACACATAGCCAAGACAGTACAAAAATCATTCTATGTCACCTAACTCATAAGCAAAAGTATGGCATCCAGGCCCAAGAAAATTATAGTACCACACTATTCAGCCCTTATCAGACCTATCTTTCAATATACTATCCCCACCTAACAAGGCAGTGCCAACACTTGGAATGCCCTATCAGATTCCGAACCAGGAGAATCTAGGGTATGAACACTCCATCCTACAAAGATCACCTTAAGGTCTTACCTCTGTACTCCATCCCTTACAGGTTACAGAGGTGCAATCTATGCCTGGAATATAAAGCATCTTCAGATCCAGCTCTGATGGATCTCTCAGACCTCCACAAAACGAACAGCACCAGAAACACTAGGATCCAAGCACCTAAACTTTGCATGTAACACAAACAGAATGTACCAGAAAGTCCAATATCTATGTCAAAACATCCCTTCACTTTGGAGTAGAGCTCATTCCTGACACTAGTCAAACTAAACTTTAACCACTGGATGGGAAATCGCATATCTACCCATGGCCTGGCTCCCATGTCTCTGATGGATGGAGGTCGACAATAAGTAAATTAATCCCCGACTAGCATACACCCCTCCACATAACCCTTAGCTACCTCTTTATTAACATTCCATCATAAAGGTGTCCAAGGTAGTCAAGGACAAAACTGGTTGGGCTGCACGGCTAGACTTATAAAGACCTTCATGGCCATTAGCCTAGTAAGAACCTATATGTCATCTTTAACTGCATCTATCACATAAAATAAAAACCTTCTGAAAAGGCCACAGACCAATGTTATATTTATATAAAGCATTCTTGTCATCTTTGCCCGTTATTGCATAAGCGTTCATATATTTTTTCTTAAACACTGTTTGCCTTGCAGTAAAGAATGTGTTTCAGCTTATACAAACAATACAATGAACAACTCTTATTTGCAACTAAAATAACTATGGGCTTGGTATGTTCTTTATTAATGAATATAAAAACATGCTGAACATTTGCCACAAACCTGCACAGACTGAAGGAACTGCATGAATAACTTCCTTTACTGTATTTATGTTGCCTTTTTTAAGCAAACAATGGTTTCTTACCAATTATATTCCCCAACTTCAGCTTTGGCCACTAAAATTTTCCAACTCTGTGCAACTACCTCTCTGATAATGGGGTAGTCCAAACTATAAGTCAGTATGAAAGTTAATTCTCTATAAATGGTAGGTAGATTGGACACACATAATTAGCCATAGGTGCAAGTCAAGTGTGTGTGCGTGCGAGTGGTACAGATGAACTACCGCAGCAGGACTAGCCACCCAGCCGTGTAAACCTTGGCTCAAGATGATTGTCACTGCTGAAGTGACACCCCGACCCCATGTGCAAAAATGGGAAAAAGGGGGTGAGGCTAGATGGACATCCTTGAACGGCCAATAATGACTGATGCCAACTTTTCTTTTAGCCATAGGCTAACACAATATCCTCCCTAGTCAAACTTCTTGTTCACATTCATGAAATAAACTTGTGGGACAGCCATTTCTTGAATGAAATTACATTGCTGAATTTCTGGTGCAAAATCTTATTTGTTAACAGTAAATCTAATAGCCCTCATCACATCTGTCCCTTTACCATATTCTGAAATATGGTAATGCATATGACTGTGTCAAAAAAGAACTAGTCATTTTTTTCTATAAATACCTCTGGTGTGTGTTATTGTGAATTTACTTCATAACCATGATATCCAAAAAATGAATACATTCCCAACAATGGGAAAACTTCTGCTTTAAAAAGATGCTGGAGGATTTCCAGGTATCATAGACAAAAGACAAATCCCTAACCTTGCCACTATAAACATAACAAAATATATATGTAAAGCAGAATTATATCATAAACCTGAAAAGGGGATTATTGCAAATGTGCCATAACAATGTTTACATAACTTGGGGTCAACTGCATTACCCACAGCAACTTTGATTTCCTTGAAATATTTGTCACTGAACATAAAAAAAAAAAATGTTTTTAGCACCACATTCAGACACTTAGCCAAAAAAATTAATACTTGTGTCAGCATAAAATAACTTTCTGCTACATAACTACTGAACCAAAGTTTACTTAAATCATGTGCTATAACTATACATTAACTGAGATCTCCATTGGGGAAAAAACCTTCAGAATCAATGTGCAAGGCCATCAATTTACTAACAAACTCAATGGAATTAAGAAAATTGCATCTTGTACAGCTTCAGTTTTAGCAGAAGTGTAGCTGTTTCAATTAGCACCTCACACCATCAGCTCTTCAAATGAAGAACAAAAAAAAGGCGTTTCGCTGATCAAGCAAAAAACATTCCTTCTACTGGCACACCAACCAGATGGCCAGATGCATGATAAACCTCCCACACCCTCCAGTCCCATCTATTCAGGGTCCGTTGCTGTGCCCTGTCCCCAACCTTCCTTTAAAATATTTTGTTAAAAAAAACATTTTTCTTTTAAACGGTAGAAAAATGTTAGCTACAAATGTAGCAAAGCTGTTGCTACAGTTTAGACAGAGTACTACAGTGCTCATGTTTGACCACAAATGCAATACTGACTTTATTTCACTCTCTCTAAATTCAACCTAAATAGCTGAACTTACTGATCATCTTTCTCCTGGTTGATCTGCTAAGACAGGCTCAGCCCGCTCCATTTGCCCTCGCTAAGCTTGGGCTACCTTCGCTCCTCTACCCTACCCCCATTTCCACCCACCCCTGAAAACATCACATTTATTGCTAACCACATTTTCCCCACCTACTAGAGTACCCCCAATTCCTCTCACTCTTAGCCAATCACAAGCTACCTTGGACTCCACCGTACTACTTCCCAACCACCCATCATATTTACCTAATAAATGATCCCTTAACACCCCCTCTCATTCACTCTGAATGCTACTCCTTAAACACACCTCCCCTCAAAATCCCTGAAATACTATTCAAAACTCCCCTATAAGGCAACATTCATTACCAGCCCTTACGTGCAACTTCCTAACAGTAGCAATAACATTAGCTAGAATACACTATTCCCCTTAACCTACCCTTCATTCCCCAAATCACTACTTTTGCTACAGACTTCCTTAATTAACACTTATCTCCAGATAAATCTATTGAAAATCCTAAAATACTAACCTATTTCCTTAGCTGAATATAACAGGCATTCTATATCTTAAAACTTTATTGTACATACCCTACTCCACTTACATTCCAACCCATCTGTACTACATCATGTTACCAACACTTCTCTGTACACTCCACTTTTCTACTTTATAACCCCTCTGCTTGTAACACAAATACAGCCACTCCACCTCCATCAAAACTCTATTCATAACACACCAGTCTTTAAATCACAATACACAATCAAAATTTCTCCCTTTGTCTTCCCTACAACAAACTCTTCTTTACCTAAAATCCGAATTATCCCAATACCTCTTTCATCCCCAAAACAAAATATTACTATCACCTCTCCCTCTCTCAACCTACCCTACCAACACCTTGCTTCTTTCTGGTGACATTCATCCTAACCAAAGACCAAATTCCCTCCTCTATACAAAAACTTTCACCACACAACCTGATGTATCCCCGCAAAAACCACCAAATAAACATTTATCACTATGCTCTATGAACATACATAGCATACTCAACAAAGTGATTTTCATGCTTGGATGGTACACCATTCTCTTATTATAATTACTCACTGAAACCTGGCTCAGACCCCATAATTCTGACAATGAATTCCTCCCCCTTGAACTTAACATCCTACATCTCAATAGGTCAAAGAAAAAAGGTGGTGGCATTGCTATAATCTATTCTCAGCACATCACCCTATCCCTTTTATCTCACTCTCCCCCTTTTTCCCCTGCTGTACAACTAGCTACCAAATGCAAAATCAGCAATCAATACTCAACTTTTGCTGCACTATATCTACCTCCTGGGGGCAACTTCACTCAACTAGAACAAAACCTCTCCTGGCTCGCACTTCCAATGAAACTATTACCCTTGTAGACGTCAACACTGGAGACTTCAACATGAACTGGCTATCACTCACCACAAACAGCCCCAGCTCCTTTATTAATCTGCATGGCTTCTCCCAAATTATCCCCACTCACACCAGTACCAATAAACTGACAAATTCCAGTTCAATTATTGACTGGATGCTAGTATCCAACCCACACAAATACCATTATCCTGAATCATTACCTGACTCCCTCGGTGAACACTCACCAGAGTATTCAAATTCTCCCCCATCACACCAGACCTCACAAATACAAATAATATCACAGACTCTCAAACTTCTGTCCTGATAACACTCAATGCTTTACTCTAAACTTAAAATACAGACTGGCCCTTCCTAACTCAACTAACTGTTGATGAAGCAATACAAAAATTTAATTTCATGTTTCTAAACATACTAAACTCTCTTGCCCCCTATGCATTGTTAGAGTTAAATCTCTCAGTTCCCCCTGGCTAACACAAAATACATGCTTCTCTAATACATAAAAGAGATGTTGCAAGAAAAACATGCACAAACAAATTCCCCTCCCCATCTACAAGCATACAAGGAACTACGTAACCTTACCAAAAAAACATTAAAAGGGATTAAAAAAATTTCTACAATAAACCCCAAACCACACAAACAACTAACCCAAAAAAGTTCTGGAATGCCATAAATCACATACTTCACCCAGGAAACTCCTACACTGCAAACCCCTGCCCAAATGATACACCCCAAGAAACTGCATCCATATGTAACTCTTACTTCATATTACCATTACTAAACTCAAGCAAACTTCAAACTCTGTAAATTCTCCTGACCCCCCACCTCCCCTAAACAAAACAGCCCTTTGTCTCTAAAACCAGTATCTACAAGCTGTATAAAACATTTGCTTTTCAAAATGAAACCCTGCACCTCACCTGCTGACAACCTTCCTCCACTCTTCATTAAGAGAGCTGCCAACTCTCAAGCCTTTCATCTCTCCATTCTTATCAACTGCTCTATAACTGAATCCAAAGTACCCTCTCTATCTGGAAACAATTCTATACCTTACTCATTCATAAAGGAGGTAACTCCACTGAACTTTCCAACTACAGGCCAAATGCAATTCTGTCCCCTCTCTCAAAAATCCTACAGAAATGTGTACATAAATCCTGGACTATCTAATTAAAAAAAACGTACTTACCACCACTCAGCATGGCTTCCGTCCCAACCACAGTACCTCTACAGCCATTATTTCTTTCACTATCTCACTAGCTAGATACAACAAACTTGTCTCCTGTCTCTTCCTAAACCTGTCCAAAGTGTTCAACAGTCACCCAGCCCCTGCTTCTTGCTAAACTCTCAGACCTAAAACTCTCTAGCTCAGCTATCTCCTGGTTTGCTAGTTACCTCTCTGACAGACAGCAATATGTTAAATGGCTTTCCTCACTATCCTCGCCTCTTCCCATCAAGGTGGGAGTTCCTCAAGGATCAATATTAGGTCCCTTATTGTTCAATATCTTTACTAATTTACTATACACGTCCTGTCCACAATCTTCTCTCCTACAATATGCTGAGGACTCCACAGTTATCACCACCTCTAAAAACCTCTGAGATCTGCACACCCTCAACTGAACTATCCTTCAAATCCATAGAAAACCAGCTCATCAATAATCAGCTAATCTTAAATAATAAAAAAAATAAATAAAAAAGACCAAACTCTTGCTTTCTCTTCCTAAAGCCCTCAACCATCTAAAATCCTCTTTTCCTATCTCATCCCTTAACAATACCAGAATCACAGCTGAATCACATACTAAGTTTCTAGGCTCCACCGCAGATGACAAGCTCAAGTATGAAAATATGCACAACTGCATTACGAAAACCATTCAAAAACTAGGTCTGCTTTACAGAAATTCCTAATTATTGAGTCCCGAATCACTCTCTTATGCTTACCTTTTACCTAGTCTCTTCTAAAGCTCACAAATCCTCATCAACCTCCAGGCCTCTCTCTTAACTAAACTTGAAGCCACCTATAATAAAGTTGCCAGATTTGCTAACAAAACCTATAAATTCCACCACTGACTCTCAGGACCCTAAACTGGTTAGAATTTTCCCACCAACTACTACTCTCCCAACCACTAATAATATATTCCATCCTCTACAAGCCCTCCTTCTGTTCAAACATATCCTCACTTGTATCCCTACACACCCCTTCCAGGACACTCATAAGCACTGATCAAAATTTACAAACCAAAAAGAATAGGACAAAATTTCTATAGCTACTCTCCTTCCCTCTCCTGGAACAAGCTTTCCCTAGCTTTTTGAAATGTAAATCACCATCAACAATTCAAAACCACCTGCAAAAACATTCTAACAAATACCTGGACATGCTGCTGCAAACACCCTTATTGAAACTCTCACCCTCCTGTCCACCTATCCTACAAACCACCTCTATAACCCTACTCCCCCCCTCCCCTTCTCTCCTCATTCTTCCTAACTATACTCCTCCTGCTTAATCTTTTCTAAAATCTAATGTATATCATTAGCTGCAACTAAATCCTACACAGTCTCTCACAGTACATAAAATATTCCAAAGCTACAAAATGTCATAAAAGCACTCGAAACACTTGCCACTGCCTGCATAAATGAATATACTAGCAACTACTTCTCTAGTAGTGTGAAACAAAATAGAACATATTTACAAGACAGTTAAGATGTATTGAAAACTATCAATCACTTCAAACGATAAATTATCTACATTATTGTACTGCTTGTTCTTTGCATTTTCTGTGGAGCCCTGACTATACTTATGACTTGTACTCCCAATGTGTCCATGAAACTATCTTGTATATAATCATTTCCAACTGCTGTTAAAATATCCCTGAACTCAATGTTCTCAAACTGTTGCACTACTATTATATGCAATTTATCAATTCTAAGAGCTATAGCTTTGTTATATTAATTTCTATTTGCTTGGTTCTGTCTATTACTGTGGAGCTTTTCTCCCTGGGTCTCCTCTCAAAAAGGGCAATAGCCCAGTAAGACTATCACAGTCAACAAATGTCAAATAAAATAAATAATAAAAGCTTATATTACATTAGAGAGCAATCACGCTCGGCTGATCATGTGCCCTCCCTAACGCCTTGCACCCGGGGCCATTTGCCCCTTTCACTCCACTCTAGCTATACTACTAAGTTTTAGAACTCCCTGTTGCCACAGTGTGGCAAAAATGGGGCTTGTTACTCATTTGGGGATTTTAGGAATGTTGACTTTTTTAATTTTTTAAGCAACAATCACATATTCCTTTTGAGTGAAAGTAAAAGTTATGTACTCACCATAAATATGGATCTGTTTTAAATGTTTTCGTCCTTCCTCAACCGATGTGTCTTGGATCCAACATCAGCCACTTTGTTATAGACTTTGGCTATGTAGCTCAAGCTCCTCCCCTTACCCACAATCCTCTTTTCTTCTGAATTACCTCAGATAGAGTTTACCTTCTAGTCAGCTTACCAATATATGTCAAAGGATACTCAGGCATCAGCATACTCTAAATTAAGTTGTACATCAACTACAGCATAAAGAAAAAGGAGAAGACTGGAACTCATGCAGAAAACTGACCAGAAATACCACTCAGGCCATGTTAGCAGCTCACGACAAGAACTTAGGAAGGGGGATGAAGGATGGGAGGACAAAAAACAGACAATACAGATGAATAGTTTTGGTGAGTACATAACTTTTATAACGGATGTCTTTTCTCCTCAACCAATGGGACAAGAGTCCCCAGCTAGAGAAAGCCTGGGTGGTCTTCAAGGAAGGATACTTTGGAGTACAGTGGAGGCAAATACTGCCCTATTCCTAGATGAGATGTCCAATATGTAATGAGTTATAAAGGTATGAGCATTAGACCATGTGGCAGCAGCACAAAAATCTTCTACAGACGCTCTGGGCCAAAAGGCAGTCGATGTGACCATATGTCTGGTGGAATGAGGCTTGGGTGGTTTGGGCAATGTCAATCCTTTATTCTTATAGACAAGAGAAATGCAATCAGCCATCTAGCTAATGTTAGTTTAGACACTGTGTTGCCCAATTTAGCTTTGGGGAAAAAACACTTGGCCTGATTTATAGAAATCTCTGGTTCTGTGAATAAACAGTCTTAAGAAAACAAGTAGATTGATGGACGGGCTGATAACTTGTGTCTGATGCCACCTTTGGTAGAAAAGAATGGTTAGTCCAAAAGATGCCATATCCTTATAAAAATATGGTGGCTGGGAAGAAAGCACCTGGAGTTCTGATATTCGCATAGTCAATGTAATTGTGACCAGGAAAAGACATTTCCATGACAAGAGCTGTAAATCTACCTTGGCTGTAGGCTCAAGGGGAAGCTGGGTCAAAGCTTGAAGTACTGTTAAATCCTCACGGAGGAGAGGGGTCCTTAACAGGAGTTTGAAGTAAAAAAAGGTACCTTTAAGAAAGGCCTTACATAATTCTCATAGAGGCCAAAGAGGAATGGTTTTCACCCAAGTGAAAGTTATAAATGGTAACAAGTTGGACCTCAATTGATAAGTAACTGGCTTCATTATTGGAAATGGAAGCAAGGAAGTCAAGAAAAGCAGAAATAGGTGCTGTAAAGGGGTCTAAATTGTCTCTAGAGGGACCAATTAGAAAACCTTTTCCATTTGCTCTTATACATCTGTCTGGTAAAAGCGCTCTGGGATGATGTAATGATGTAAAGATATGAAAAACTGTGGAAGAAAGCCTGTAGTGTGTAGCTATTGCTGAAGTGGAGAAACCATGCAATCAATTTGAGGACTCTAATATCTGGGTGAGGTATCCTGAATGGGTGAGATAGAAGGTCCTGAGAAGGATCCAACACCCACAGAGGATGTACGAAGTGAGGCCACAGGAAGGGGATCCATACTCCTTGAGGACAGAATGGCATAATGAGGATTACACTGCTCTTCCACTGAAACCCTTTCTGAAGGAATAAGAGGGGTGGGGGGAAAGGCAAATAGCAGACTGAGGGACCAATCATAAATCACAGTCTCAGTGACTACTCCTCTGCAGGAATTACCTGCTGTGCTGGGAACTGAGAGGAGAAGCAGAGCATTCGTAGCATGGTTGGCCCCATTAGCAAAAGAGCACAGCAACAGTTATCCCACTCCACAAAGGGGGAGCCACCTCTGATCTTGGGAACTATCGACCTACTAGCCTGACGAGCCTGGTCTGCAAGGCCATGGAACTTATCATCATGGAATCCATAAACAAAGACATTGGTAACCTCCACACTCTGGATCCCACCCAGTTCAGGTTTGTGAAAGGCAGATCATGCCTCCTGAACCTGATAGACTTCTTTGAGGCAGTCACCAAAGCCATGGATGAGGGTAAGGTGGTTCACACAGCCTATATTAACTTCGCCAAGGCTTTCGACACAATCTCCCATTCTGGAATTATAGCTAAACTCACTAAACTAGGTATAAATCCCTACGTTACAAGATGGGTTGCCAACTGGCTCACTGACATAACCCACACTGTAAAAGTTGCAGACTCCAAATCTGACCACAAAGCAGTGACAAGTGGAGTACCACCACAAGGTTCCGTCCTGGGACCTCTCCAGTTTGGTATCTACTTCTCTGAAGTACAGGCTAACACAGAAGGCCTCTGGCTAACGTAATTCGCAGATGACTGCAAACTAGGAACCATAGTCAAGTCCCCAAATGATGTGGACATCCTACAAAAGGGTCTCACTGAGACAGATGCCTGGTGTCAGAGCCATGGCCTCAAGCTCATTGCCAAAAAGTGCAGTGTCATCCCCTTTGGTAAAAACTCTGTACACATGAACTACCACATAGACAGCAATCTACTTAACACTGAATGCGTGTTAAGAGACCTTGGGACCCAGGTGGACAGTAGTCTCTCCTTTGATAGTCACATCACCACAGTAGTCAGGAAGTCCTTCTACGTGGCACACCTCATCATAAAAGGGTTCTCATCTAGGAAAAAAAGAGGTCATTGTTCCCCTCTACTCGTCACTCATTAAACCCATTATAGAGTACAACGCCCCTTTTGGAATGTACCTCACAAGACATCTGTAGCAGCTGGAAAGGCCACAGAAGTACCTCACAAAGAGGATTACTGGCCTCAAACAAATGCCCTACACTGACTGCTTCAAAAAACTCCAGCTTTACTCCATAGCATATCGCCTAATCCGAGGTGATCTCTGCCTAACATATAAAGCTATGCCAAGCCCAGAGCTGCTGGACATGCTACACAAAGAAATCCCAATCGCTCTGAGCTTCACGCTCTAGGGACCTAAACCTTGTCACCACAATAAACAGGACATGCTGGAGGGATAGATTCCTGTCCCAGATACTCCCTATACTCTGGAACAAGCTACCCATCTATGTCATGCAAAATTCTTCATTAGCACTCAAGAAAAATCTTGATGAGTGGATGGGAAATAGGAAATACACCCCGAGGATCACGTCAGTCTCTCTGCTGGACAGTGGCACAGGAAAATAACTTTTTTGGGTGGCATAAGCTATGGAACCTTGCTGGCTAGGCTTACATAGGCCCTTGGGCCGATAGCCTAGTACCTACCTATGAACCTATGATTTCCTCTACTGAGAGACCATTCATGTGGAAGTAAAATGGAAATACTCAGTTCGTCTTCTATTATGCTGGACTTCCCAAGAACATGCACTGCCTATAGAAAGTGGCCGGAGGAGATCCTCCATTGCCACACACTGCCTCTCGACATAAGGGGTAGGACCAGGTTCCTCCAGTTTGTTAATGTACCAGGCCACTGACATGTTGTCCATCTGAATAGCAACCATCGCTAGAGGGAGAACATCTTGAAATGCCTGCAGTGCCAACAAGACTGCACTCGTATCTAGAACAGTGATGAAAAGACTGACTTCTAAGACCATGCGTGTTGGACGGGTCTACTTTATTGCCGCAAAAGCTGAATCAGTTGAATACAATTCACGCAAATCATAATGAGCGAAATGCAAATACGAATGCACAAAACCGCGAAATTCGAAATCTCGATCTCTCATAGTTGGCCAACCCCACCGCTCGCAACATACTACCTACCGAAACACAGTAAAAAAAATACACACACACTAACCAAAACCTACTTCTAACCCTAAAGTAAAGCACCAAAGCCCTACTTCTAACCCTACACTAAACCTTACATACACAACTATCTATGAACTATCCTTAACCCCTCCCTAACTCTAAGGTCCGTAACTACCGCACACTTACCCTACTAAGCTATACCCAAACAAACTAAACATTCCACACACATACACTTAAAACCCTACACTAAACCTTTCATAAATTACCTATCTATGCACTTACCTTAACCCATACCCTAACCCTAAGGTCCGTAACTATCGCATACTTACCTTATGGAGCTATTCCGCAGACGGGCCAACTATGCAAATTCGATATTTCCACTTTCGCGGTTTAGTGCGTTCGATGTACTCACGTTTCGCTCATTATGGTTCACGTGAATTGTATTCGACCGATTCAGCTTTCGCGGGAATAAAGTAGACCCTCCTGGACTACACTCCCAGTTAAAGACTTCTGTGGGAAATCTAATGGCCTCCTTTAACATGTATGCTTCTGGATCAAAATGCTGCTCCAGTAGTCAAACCTTAATTTTATTTTAAGTTTAAAGTGCTGTAGCAGCATTTTGATCTTGGAGTATTTGTGCAGTACGCGGTTATTCGTGTTGGTTACCTGGCCGACATGTACACTTCAGGTAAGGACTCTGAAGTGCCAGCAGAGCTCTGAATGAGAACAGTCTCCAGGCTTGACTGGACTAGCTGTCCCAATGGGTCAGGATGAAAAGACTCAGGATCCACATCAGACAGCTGAGGAGTGGGAGGACATGTGAGGGTCAAGGATATCTTTCCCATGGAGGTGGAAAAAAACTCTCCACTACATCCAAGGAGGAGGCTATGGGGGGGGGGGGACAGGTTCAGACCTGGAGGAGCCCAAGCCACCTGCACAGAACAGAACCCAACCTCACCAAGATCCTGCCTTGTTAGAGAGTCAAGCTGTCCAGCACCAAAGCTCTAAGAAGCGACAGCTCTGAAAACATTGTAGTCGAACCCAAACCCCCAGATCCAGCACTGATGCTACAGCTCCAATATCCTTCTGGTTCCAACAGAGTTGGGGCCATCTGGATCAGAGAAAGTTTTGCAGTCAAAAGCCAAGCTTTCAGATAGGACACATACAGACTCAGAAATTTTTGGGTCCATAGGCTCCAAAATCAGAGGACAGATCAGAGTAGGAGTCAAAAGCTGGGTGTGTACTGGAGGAAGGCTCACAGATTTGACAGGAGATGGAGCCAAAATAACTTTCAACTGAATCTGAGTTTTGAGAAATTTTCATCATTCTGTCAATGTCTGCTTCTGTTAGGGTCCTAGATAACCTAATGGATGAAGAGGTCGAGGGTGGTCAGGATACCCTTCAAGGTGTTTACAAGGATGGTAACAGGCTCTGGAGAGACTTCTGATCTTACTTGTGGAGACTCTGACTTGGCTCGAGTCGGATCTGAATGGGAAGCTGAATCCAATGTTTTTGGTGAGGTTGGATCTGAAAGTAGTCGGATCTGATGTTTACGATTTCCTTGGGCAGAGGCAAGCCTGAAGGAGAAGGAAGAGAGCAATCTAATGAATGCTTCCATCAAATCTTTAGTTTTGTCAACTGTATCTCCCCCTTTGTAGACTCCAAAGGTTTCTTGGATGAGGAGGAAGCTCCAGAGGAAGAAGTGCAGTGAAGTAAACCTTTCAGTTTGTTTTTGTGCTCTACTAGAGCCCTATGATTAAATCCAGTACACAAAAGTACAGTTTTGTACCTACCATAAATGTAGATGTCCGATAGACATGCAACTGCAGTCATAACATGTGGGTTGTCCTGCCTCAGGCAGCCCTCGGTCGGCCGGATTCTAAAGTCTGGGTCCGACGTCGGCTGATGTCGCATTTCTCTCCGACGTCAGAGCGGCTGGAGTACATAAGCATCAGCCAACGCCATTTTCTTCAGTGTTTCTTGCCCCAGATGCCAGGTGCCCTCCAAGGAAGGCTGTAATCAAATTGGAAGACAAAAACAGGATTCCAAACAAATACATGAGCAATAAAACAAATACACCATAACAGATATCCCCAGCTAAGAGTAAGGGGGATAGGAGTGGACCCTAGGCATAGAGGGGTATGGAGGGAGGGAAAACCTGACTGCAGTTGCATGTCTATCGGACATCTACATTTATGGTAGGTACAAAACTGTACTATGTCCTTCAAGAATGCAACTGCAGTCATAACATGTGGGTAGAATACCATAGCTTAGCTGGGGGAGGAGGTATGCTCTAGGAAAGAGATGGTGTGGCAATCAAACCCTGCAGGACTGCCGAAGCAAAGCCTGCTCTGGATCTGTAATATAGAGGGAGATTGTAGTGTTTTGAGAATGTATGCACGGAGCTCCATGTAGCAGTTTCTAGAATGTCCTTTGTAGGCACCCCTCTTAAAAATGCTGTAGAGGTGGCTGTAGCTCTGGTGGAATGTGGTCTGACATAGGCTGGAACAGTCTTCCCATGAAAGGAATAACAGAATCTGATGCAATGTCCAATCCATTTAGAAATAGTCTGTTTTGAAATTGCTTTTCCTTGGACTGCAGGGGCGTAAGCTACAAAAAGCTGTTCAGACTTCCTACTGGCCTTGGTTCTGTCCAGGTAGTATCGAAGTTGTCTATGAATGTCCGAGGTATGCAAAAGTCTTTCCCCCTTATTCTCAGGATTGGGGAAGAAAGCAGGCAGATGAATGGCTTGATTTAGAGAAACCCTAGATACCACCTTTGGCATAAAAGTAGGGTTGGTCCTTAATGAAACCCTGTCTCTGTGGAAAATAATAAAGGGTGGTATTGCCATTAGGGCCTGTAGCTCCGAAACCCTTCTTGCTGAGGTAATTGCCAACAGGAAAGCTGTTTTCCATGAGGGAAATTGCAAGTCAACTGAAGCTGCTGGCTCAAAAGGAGGTAGAGTCAGTTTCTCTAAGACAAAATTGAGGTCCCATGCTGGCACTGGGGCCTTTCTTGGTGGCATAATGTTCTTGATTCCCCTGAGGAACTGTCTTAGTAAGGGGTGAGAGAAAACAGGAGGATCAGTGTTGTATCTAGCTGAAATAGCAGATGCATGTATCTTTATTGAAGAATATGAGAGGCCGCTCGGTAACATATCTGCCAAATATTCCAAGATGAGTGGGATGTTCAGTAATGATGCATCATGCCCCTTGCTGGTATTCCAATTGCTGAATCTTTTCCACTTTGCTAAGTAAACCTTTCTGGTGGATGGTCTTCGAGCCTCTGTTAGTATCCGCTGAACTTCCTTGGAGAGAGATAAGCTGAAGTTATTTATGGGATCTCCCAGGCTGTTAGCTGCAGTGTCTGAAGGTTTGGATGCAGTGTTTCGAAATTGTGTTGAGTCAAAAGTAGAGGCCACTGAGGGAGGGCCCACCTCCTGGTGTGACATAAGCTCCGTAGTAGTGGGTACCAGTGTTGTCTTGGCCAATCCGGAGCTATTATGATTCCCTTGGGCTTCTCTGCTTTGATCTTTAGTAATACTGAGGTCATCAGTGGCAGAGGTGGGAATGCATAGATTGCTAGGGAGTTCCAGTTGAATGAAAGGGCATCTATTTTCCAAGCCTTTGGATGGTATGTCCTTGTGCAAAATTTTGGTAGAAGATGATTGAGGTGAGAGGCAAATAGGTCCACTTCTGGCTTGCCCCATGTCGAAGTGAGTTGTCTGAAAGCCTTCGGATGTTACCTCCACTCGTGTGGATCTGTGAAATTCCTGCTTAGGCTGTCCGCCAACACACTGTCTTTTCCTGGAACAAACTGGGATTGTAACTGGATGTTTAGACTCAGTGACTTCTCCCAAAGCTGCATTGTCAGTCTGCAAAGGGGGTAAGAGTGGGTGCCCCCCTGCTTGTTTATGTACCACATCACAGTGGTGTTGTCTGTCCGTATCATTAGACGGCCTTGCTGGCCAGCATTTCCTTTTGGTTTATATGCAGATGTGTTTCCTTTGGAGACCATTGTCCTTGTATACACCTGCCTTCCATGTGCGCCCCCCCATCCAAGGTCTGAGGCGTCTGTAGTCATGGTCTGTGTTATCTGTGGTTTTTTGAATGACATACCTGTGTTTTCCTGGCTCACCGAGGCCCACCATAGGAATTCCTTTTGTAGGCATGGAATGAGTGGTATGATTGTCTCCAAGTTGTTGCTGTGTTGAGACCAAATGCTTTTTAGGTACCATTGAAGCCTTCTCATGTGTAGTTTTGCTAATGGAACCAGTAGAATGCAGGATGCCATGTAACCCAGGGCCTGTAGGAATCTCCTTGCAGTCATCTGGGTGAGTTTTGCTAAACCTTTGAAGTATTGAGTTAACTTCTCTTGCTTGTCTTCTGTCAGGTAAGCCATCTGAGAGGCTGTGTCTAGTTTGGCTCCTAAGAAGATTATTTGCTGGGATGGCTGCAGTCTTGACTTTTGGAAGTTGACTGTGTATCCCAGAGCTTGAAGTAATCGTATGACATAATCCAGGTTTTTTGTCAACATCAATTTGTCGTCCGCTTGTATGAGGCAGTCGTCCAGGTACGGGTAAATTTGTATACCCTGGAGCCTGCAATGAGCAATTACTGAAGCCAGGCATTTTGTAAATACTCTGGGCGCAGTAGATAAGCCAAATGGCAATGCTGAGAATTGATAATGCTCTGGCCCTGCAAGAAATCTGAGGTATCTTCTGCAGCTGTGTCTGATAGGGACATGCAGGTATGCCTCCTTGAGGTCCAGAGTAATCAGCCACGACTCCTTGCCCAGCATGGGAAGGAGTTGCTGTAGTCAGCATTTTGAACTTTGGTACTATGAGAAAGGTGTTTAATGCGGACAAGTCCAGTATTGGTCTCCATTGAGATTCTTTTCTTGGAACAAGGAGCAGTCTTGAGTAAAACCCCTGTTCTTGTTCTTGTTGTGGAACTCTTTCTATTGCTTTCATTCGAGTCAGCAGAGTGATTTGCTTGATAGCCTCTGCCCTTTGATGTTGTGGTAGATTTGGCATGCCTTGTTTTCTTGGTAAGGTATGAAAATGAAACCTGTACGCTCGGTCTATAATGTCCAAAATCCATTTGTCCTTTGTCAGTCTGTGCCAGTTTTCTGCAAACAGAGATAATTTCCCGCACAAGGGAGGTTCTAGTTGTTCCCTGGTAGGCGGTAGTAGAGGAAAGTCATTGAGTTTGTGGTTGTTGGGCAGGTGAAACCCCTGCGTCACTTCTTTGGTTTCCTGGCTGCCGTTGTCGTCCCCTGTAAGGGCCTCTGTATTGGCCTCTTCCTCGGCCACGTCTGTTCTTACCCCTTTGAAACTCTTCTGGATTAGGAAAGGACCCGTTTTTTGAAGGCCATTTCCTACTGAATCTGGGGGGTTGAACCTGGAGGAAATCTTTCACAGTCTGAACTGATTTTGCTTTTTCTTCGATGGTCTTTAACACATCCTTAGCATTTGCACCAAAAAGCTTGTTCTTTTCCAAAGGTGCATCCAGAAGTTTTGCTTTTACATGATCTGGCAGAGGTTGATCTTTTAACCAAGCATGTCTATGCATCACTGCCCCTGTCATAGCTGCCCTACATGAAGCTTCCAGTGCATCATATCCACACTGCAGGAAGTGATTGCTTACTTGCTGAGCGTTATGTACAGCTTCCTGCAAAGTCTTCCTGTCTAAAGGATCAGGAGAAGCTAATGTTTTTTGTAAATCTTCTAAGAGATAATCCTGATATTGGAACATATGAAAAAGGCAATTTAAAGCTCTCATAGATAAGGTAGTGGATGTGTAAACCTTTTTACCCCATCTCTCCAATGACCTTGCTTCCCTGTTGGAGGGCAAAGGATTTTTTGAGGTGGAGGCTGAAACTCCTTTAGGCCCCTGTGAAATAGTTTCCAAATCAGCAGTATGGGCCCTGAATAAATGGGAATGAGTTTCTGGGACCCTGTAATACCTGTCTGGCTTGGCTGGAGCAGGAGGAAGAGAATCAGGGGTAGCACTAGAATCAGAATACAAATCATCCAGAACATCAAGTACAGGAGGAATAGCTAAGGGCCTGTGCTGAGGCTTCTTAAGGAAAGTCCTAAGGCGTTTCCTAGAATCAGAATATTCCTGACCCTGCCACTTGAAATGTTCCCTCATGGTGTGCAGAACTTCCCCAAAAGAAATATCCTCAGGAGGGGAGGCCGAAGGTATGGAATCTTCTGCATCCGAGTCCTCATAGGTCTGGAAGAGCTCTTCCTGGCTATCAGAGTGGACAGAGCCCTCAGAGTCTTCATCAGAAGGAGAAGGGTCAGAGGGTTCAACCCAGGGCCTTTTATCAGGAGGAGGCTGGGATGCTCTCTCAGGATGGGCCTGTGAACCTCTGATCATGGAAATTAAATCAGCAGCCATGGACATGATTTGTGTCTCCGGAGTCGGCTGAGGTAAGGATTTGGAAGCAATATGCTTTGTTTTGCTGGCTGCCTTAGCCCTAGTGTAGGCCTTAATAGACATGGCCATAGGAGGCCTGGCAGCTCCACGTGCAGGAGTGACCTTGTCTACAGCAATGGTCTCGGGCATTTCCTCGGTTTCGGTATCCGGAGGAAAGTCTATAACTGGTGTCGGAGTAATATCTGGAATCGGAGTTGTCGGTAATGCGGTGTCTTTGGTTTGGAGCGGTGGAGAGACCGTCTCAGAGGGAACCGGAGTACTCGCGCTAGGTTTTGGCGTGGAGTCGGTGGTAGACGCGGGCCGAGGATGTCGGTCCCGGTCTTTTTGCTTTTTGGGAGTTTGCGATGTCGGAAGATCCGACGGCATGGTGTAAGCAAATTTACTGCCAAAAAAATCTTCAGCGAACTCCGCCCGGCGCATGAGAGTGCGCTTGTTGAAGCGAGCACAGGCTACACAGGCCGAGACGTCGTGGTCTGGGCCCAGGCAAGGGAGGCAGTAAGAGTGGAAATCCTTATGAGGTATTTGTTTACCACAAAAAAGACAATTGTTAACTTTTTCAGTAATTTCTGACATCGGCTGAGGCAAGAAAAGGTCCCCAACGGGGTACTTAGCTTTTTTTGATGACTTCGGTATCGTAGAATACAGGAGCTGACCGACCGGCACTTGCGAACTGCTTCTGCTTCGGGCATCGCGCGGCAAGAAAGACTGAAGAAAATGGTGTCGGCTGATGCTTATGTACTCCAGCCGCTCTGATGTCGGAGAGAAATGCGACATCAGCCGATGTCTGACCCAGACTTTGGAATCCGGCCGACCGAGGGCTGCCTGAGGCAGGACAACCCACATGTTATGACTGCAGTTGCATTCTTGAAGGACATCTACAATCGATAGTAACAGAACATGCCCTAAAGCAGTAAACACGCTCAGACGGAGCACCTAAGTTAAGACCTTGTGCCCACACAAAGAGTACTTTTCGAAACCAGTTAGTCTATCAGACATTATACTAATAAACCACAACAAGAACAGTACATTAACCAGGGTGAAATACCAACAATGGCAATACTAATACTAGAGAGGTATACAGCAGAAAGAGAAAAGTACCAACAATGGTAGGTGGAAGAATACAAAGAGAGGTTAACATTTTAAGCAATCACCTGCTTGTATACCTATGGAAGGGCTATAAAAGGTGGACAGATGGTACAAATGGTTGGCTCATTGCAATTAAAAACAGAAAAGGAAAACTGAATTAAAAAAGTACGAATCTGCCAGTTGTCAAAATTGTGGCCTTGCCTGCACAGACCTCCTATGCATATTAACTCTTGACTGGTGGACCACACTCCACCCTTGATAACATTGTCTTATCCTAGGGATATAGTATAGTTGTGTAAAATCTCACCACATCAGTAGATGTCCTTCCCCTTACTGTTGCAGTATACAATAAAGAAGGGATGTCCAGCCCATGGCAGCCCATTGCCTGACCAGTACAGATACAGTGGATATAAAAAGTTTACACACCCCTGTTAAAATGCCAGGTTTTTGTAATATAAAAAAATAAGACCACAATAGATCATTTCAAAACTTTTCCCACCTTTAATGTGACCTATAACCTGTACAAGTCAATTGAAAAACAAACAAATCTGTTAGGGGAAAAAATATAAAAAATAAAAAACATACAATATGCTGGTTGCATAAGTGTGCAGACCCTTAAACTAATACTTTGTTGAAGCACTTTTTGATTTAACTACAGCATTCAGTCTTCTTGGGTGGGAGTCTATCAACATGGCACCATCTTGACTTGGCAATAATTGCCCACTCTTCCTTGCAAAAGTGCTCCAAATCTGTCAGATTGCGAGGGCATCTCTTGTGCACAGTCCACTTCAGGTCACCCCACAGATATTCTATTGGATTTAGGGCTGGGCCATTCCAAAACTTTAATTTTCTTCAGGTGAAGCCATTCTTTTGTTGATTTGGGTGTATGCCTGGTGTCATTGTTGTGTTGAAAGGTGAAATTCCTCTTCAGCTTTCTAGCAGACGCCTGAAGGTTTTGGGCCAAAAGTGACTGGTGTTTGGAACTGATCATAATTCCCTCCACCTTGACTAAACCCCAAATTCCAGCTGAAGAAAAGCAACCCCAAAGCATGACACTGCCACCACCATGCTTCACCGTGGGGATGGTATTCTTCTAGTGATGCGAAGTGTTGTTTTTGCGCCAAACGTACCTTTTGGAATTGTGACCAAAAAGTTCAATCCTGGTCTCATCAGACCATAACACATTTTCCCACATGCTTCTGAGAGAGTCAATGTATTGTTTTGCAAATTTTACCTGGGCCTGGATGTTTTTCTGCATAAGCAAAGGCTTCCATCTTGCAACCCTACGTCATGCGTCATTTCCCTGAAGGATGCTTAAAGTGCGAACCCGTAGTGAAGAGGCCAGAGGTATTATTGCACCATTCGCCCCTACACCTCTGTTTCATTACCTAGTCAATGCTTTAAATTTCAAAACGGGTGCAATGGAACAAGACTCATTCAGTCCAGGCAAACCATGAGCATTCAAAAGTCAATTGCCAATACAATTACCTTACTTCCAATAACTGTACCCATGGATCTCCCCTCATTCCTTGTTTTAATCTTTCTATAATTACAAACTTAAATGTGTGACTTTCAGTGTTTAAAACATGTCTTGCCAAGGCATTATTGGGGTTCCTTTTGTTGATGTTATACTGGTGTTTGTAAATTCTTTCCTTCAACCTACACTCATAGTTTTACCGATGTAAAATCATGGGCACTGTTGTCATAATGTTGTGAAGACCACCCTCCTAGAATTACAGTCAGAATTTGACCTAACTTTGAATTCACTGCCTTTAATAAGAAACCTGTCACACATTAGAATGAATTTACATTGGGAACAGAACCCACATTTCTTCATACGACAAACCTGATGCATGTCTTCTTTAGATGTGCGTCCCAAAATTTCCTTCAGATTCCTATCTATTCCAAATATAAAACTGGGTTTGTGTCCTAACTTCTCTCTGAGTGGGATTTTCACAAATAATCACTTTTTTTTTCAATAACCCGTTTAAGTGTTCTGTGGTCCATATTAACGGTAGTTATGAAATTCATGGAGTATTGAGGTCTGATCAAGTCCCCAGTTACACACCCCTCCACATCAGCCCCTATATCTTGTATTCTAAAATTTGTTGACCCTCCTAAGATAGGTGTATGCCATCCGTTGTTTCTTTTTCTCATAACCTCCACCAACTTATGTGAACTTTATATTGACACAAATTTTTTTTCCTCCCATTCAAGTTCCTTCAGGGAAATGATGAATGACATAACATTTTATATACTCTTTAAATGAATGCCCCCATTGCCTGCTACCATTGGTTTTAATAACTTTTACCATCTCATTGCAGGCACTGATGCGGAGTTATTTTTAGGTATTAGGTTTTTCGGTGCGATTTTTATGTATATGATTTTAATAGTTATGCTTTCATGGTTAAAGAATTATACATTCACTTTAATGTGATTTTGTGATGATGCTGCACCCAAACAGACTTGAGGCACCAGTGAAGCTTCTGCATATGCAGTCTTGCAAGAGGAGGTACTGGAACAGAAAAGGCTGTAAATTCCAGGGCCCAAACAAACTCCCTGACTGGCTTGGCAGTCAGGGAAAGAAGAGACTGAAAGAAGGCGGTCAACGACAATGCCTTTGGAGGTGAAAGAGAGGCCAACATTGGCACCATCTGAATCCTGCAACCCAGATGCACATGATCCCGAGAGGGAGTCAAGACAGACGTTTGGAAGTTGACAGTAAACCCTAGACTTTGAAGAGAGAGTGAACTACAGATCCTGCAACAACTAACTGGGAGAAGGCACCTGAAGTAACAGGTCATCTAAAAAGGTAAAAATCTGAATGTCTGAATGCCTTGGAGCCTGCAGAAGGCAATCAAATAAGCTAGTAATTTTGTGAACCCTTGGGGCAGTACAGAGGCCAAAGGAAAATGCAAAGAAGTGAAAATGAGAGGAAGACAAAAAGAAACATAAAAACTTCCTGAAGAGAGGGTGAAAAGGGATATGAAAGTAAGCATCTTTCAGATCCAGGGACACAAGAAAAGCCTGGGGTAATAAAAGAGGAAACAGAGTTTGAAGAGCAAGCATTCAAAAAGAAAAGATCTTAAGAAAGATGTTGAGCCGAGAGACATCCAAAATAGGTCTCCAAATGCCCTACTTCTGAGGAACCAGGAAGGTCCTGGAATAAAAACCCCATCCCACATGGGAAGGGAGGAACAGATTGAATTGTTCCTTAGCTCAGCAGGGGGCCTTAGAACCTCCAGGAAATGACAAAGTTGTTCTCGAGGAGGTTGAAGAATTTCATAAAATGGAGGGAGAGATTTCCATAACATGGAGTAACCCTGATAGATGATGAGACACCAATTTGGAAGACGGGGGGGGGCAAGCTGTTAAAAAGAAGGAAGCTGATCAGATAAAGGAGGCTGCTGAGAAGCCTTAGCAGTGGGGGCCCGCCTCCCATGCTTCCTGCCCTTAGAGGCCTGGTGGAGTTGCCTATGAAGAAAAGCGGACAAGTCCTCTGGAGGTTAGGGATAGGAGAGACAAAAATATGTCTTTACCAGATAGGCGCATCCAGACTCTGCTACACCTTTGCTGTGAAGGAAAGGTTAGTTTGCTGTTATTTTTTGTATTACTGTATTGCCTTTCTATATTTTGAATACTGTAGTTTGTTTTCTTTACTTTGTGTTTTGCTTGCATTCTGTTTTAACAGCATATTAAAACCTCAAAAGAGACCACAACTCTCTCTGTTCTGAGTCAGGCAGAATTTTTTCCCACCCTCCCACCCATTTAAGTTGTCTTGTTAAATACCACTGTCTTTCTAGTTGCCCGCCTCTTATGTTAAACTGACCATATATCTAATTTCTCTCTACTTTCACTGGCTTATGTGAGTAATCACAAAATCATCATTTTTGAAATCCCACCCCTTCAATTATTTAAATTTATTGGCCATCCTACAGTATTTCATAGTACCAAAATACAAAAGTGACCACCCCTTTCAATCCATCTTGCTGTTTTAAAAATAGTAACTCTCCACTAAACCTTAACTTTTTAAACAGGTAAAACTCAAGTTACCTACTTTCACATCTAACTTCTCTAGTGCACACTGCAGAGTGCATTCTTTTCAATCTTACCTTTAAGCATCCCTGTGACTAGCACTTTCTCTAATACCTGCTGGAAAGCACTAGGAAGCCTTAAACTCATACAAACACTGAACTCTCCTTGTTAACAAGGAGAAATTAATAGTAGGCACTAAACAGCCTATAATTGCAAAGTACCTTGCTAAGGAAACAGCTCCTATACTTTAAAAAAAAAAAAGCCCCAAACCAAGCAGGTCCAAGGGTCAGCTTCCGGTGATTTCTCCTGTCCACCTGGTGAATCTGGGCATACTGGGGCAATGCAGCAATTGCCTCATGTACACAGACAACCCTCTCCTCCTACCACCCAACACTACAACCTGTGAGAGATGCACTTACATAGCCAAAATGGAAGCAAAGCTTTCTCCACCCAAGATTGTGCTAAACAGTTAAGAGGAGAAGGTTAACACCCACACTACATCTCAAGCAACACATAACCCTTCTAAACCCGCACCACCAACATCCACATATAGCAACACTAAATCCACATATGCAGAGGCCCTTAACTGTAACCTGCCCAAGCAGCAAAGACCTCTGAAGCTGAAACGCAAACAAACACCAATCACAACCAATGTGTCACATAGTTCACAACACCAGTGTGCCACCCAGCAACAGCCCCTAAGGCAAGACAATGTACCTAACACTTTAGTCATAGGTGACTCTATAGTCCGGCACACTGATGTCCCTCTCACCAGGTTGAATAAGGAGAAAATTACAGTCAGCTGCCTGTCGGGTGCCAGGATCCGCCACATAACGCATGCACTCAAGTCACTCCACAACAAGTACAAATATGACTCTGTCATTGTCCATGTTGGAGTGAATGACTTGAGACGTACCTCCCTGGACTACATGAAAAGAGACATGGAAAAGCTCTCGGATCATGTGGCCCAGGCAGGTATGACCCTAGCCCTGAGTAGCATCCTGCCTTCGCCCAGAATGATACCACAATATAAGGATAAAATGATTGACTTCAACAATTGGCTAAGCTTATGGTGTCATTCAAAGGGGATCCATTATCTGTCTGCCTGGGATGACATGATTGACAGACCACGATGCTTTGCCAGAGATGGTCTGCACCTGTCGCCCCTGGGATTCAGGTTACTGGCTAAGGCTCTTGCCACCCCTATAGTGCCTTTTTTAGGCAAACTTTAAAGGACAAAACCACCACCGTAACAGGTACAAGCATGCAAAATATGAAGGTAATGCTACTCAATGCTAGAAGTCTAAACCTCAAAATGCACTCTCTCGAGGCACTCCTAAAAATGGAGAACATTGATATCTGTGCAGTAACTGAGACCTGATTCAAGGCTCCAGAGAGCACCCCTGCAATACCAGGCTACAACTCTTACCATACTTTTCGGCCACCAAACCAGGACCGAAACACTAAAGATGGAGGAGTGGCAATATTCACCAAGGATATTCACACCACCAGGCTAGTTGGTGTCTGAAATTCTCCAAGTGCAACTAACACTAGGTAAGACTGCAATCCAAATTGCAGCTTGCTACAGATCCCCCACTATACCCCAAGATTCTCACTGCACCTTTCTAAACATACTGGAAAATATTAAGATAGAACCAAACACCCTAATACTGGGTGATTTTAACTACCCTGCCATTAACTGGGAAAACTACTCATGTCCCAACACCTTTGCGCAACGGTTCTTGGAATTCATAAATTCCAATGCCCTGGATCAACTAATCCATAGTCCAGGTATGAGCAAAAATGGAGGTCTAACCACGTACAAAGTACACATCCAAAAGTCCGTTGTAAAAATGGTAGAACAGAATATTTACTTCATAAAACCATGAAGATGAGCACTTTCGCGTAGTATAATCTACGCTTCATCAGATAACTATAAATGCAAACCTCTTCCCTTAAATACAAAACTAGGCGGGAAAATCTGATTAATTATCAAACAATCAATAGAGGTGGCACATCTAGAAGCATTAATTAAATCAACACTGAAAATCTGTGATGCAGTGTGCAGGATAACTCCTGTCGCTAAGGAAAAAACAGTAAATAATTATGTTTTCATATACTTTAAGTACCTCAACTGAACATCGAGGTCTATACAATTACACATATGCACCATTGCACAAAACCCAAAACATACGAAGCAACTTCACGAGACCCAATTTTAGCTTCATTATATTACAAGCGCTCTATGAACTCCTTCACTAAGGATAAAAAACAGCTGCATTCTAAAGCCTCAACTAGAACCTAAAATCTAGTTAACCACACATATGCTTAACGCACGTCACCTATAAAAACATTTCTTCAATATAAAGGCGCTGTATAAAACTGCTATATAAAGAGCATTTAACACTGACTAATGCAGTATTAAACCCGTGCATACTAATTCATAAAATACATATACAAAACATGTACGTAATACTGAATAATAAAATGCAACTGAATACAATAAAATAAATATACATCTGCATAAACATACACTACCTATAAAATCATTACTTCAATATAGTTCAGACGCACTGTATGAAAGACATGTAACAAAGGCTAATGCAAAATTAAACGTGTGCATAAAAACGTGTGCAAAACCGTCTGCAAAAGACTGAGTAATAAAATGCGAACTGTATAAAATGTAGTGAAGCAATATACCTCTTATGAACAATATTGTAAGCGCTGTAAACTCCTAAAGTTGTTTACTTAAAATAAAGTAATATACCTCTTAATAAGAATATTATAGGTACTGTAAACTCCTAAAGTTGTTTACTGGGGGTCATAAAAATGAAATTAGTAATATCCACCATTAGACTCTACTACATTCAAGTAAAGGTCCATAGTCCCACCAGGGGCTCCAATATCCTAGACCTGGTCATTACCAACATGGGAAATCAATGCTCCATACCTATGGTCACCCACTCGTTAGTCAGGTCTGACCATAAGCTAATCACCCTTAACATCCACATCCCACCCCCACTCCCCAGTAAAGAAACCACCATAAAAAACTTCTCCAAAGCCAACTTCATGCTACTCTAGTCAGAAGTGACAAACTTCATAACACCCATGCAGACGGGAACTGAAAGTTCAACTGCTGAATCCTACACTAAGGCACTGTACGAGCACATCCACTCATGCATGAATCGTGCCATCCCAAATAGAACCAAAATGCTCTCATCCAAAAAAGGAAGCCAATCTGGTGGTCCCCTGCCAAAAACAAACTTTACAACAAAAGGAAGAAATTTGTGGAGAAAAGAGGAAAATCCCAGGATGCAAAAACTCCCTTACTAGCCTCAGTAAGAAACTGAGATGCCTCATAAAATCCTCCAAAGCTAGTTACGAAAATAAAATTGCCAAAGATTCCAAAGACAACCACAAAGCATTCTATAACTATGTCAAGAATCTAAATGGCAATGCTCAGATCTGCTCTGAGCTAAAACAGAATGGCATTAAATATACTGATCCAAAGGATATTGCCAATATCCTGGCAGATCGATTCAGTGCCAACTTCACCCCCCAAATGGCCCATCTCAGTACCGGAAGATTGCCAAATTCCAGTAATAACGGCCACACAGGTACAAAACGCACTCTCTAAAGCCAAGAATACAGCATCCATGGGACCAGACGACATCCCGGGCTGTGTACTACATGAACTACAATATGAACTGGCACCTCACCTAAGTGTCATGTTTAATCATAGCCTCCCCTCAGGTTTCGTGCCCACTGAGTGGCGCAGAGCTACAGTTATCCCAATCCACAAGGGGGTTCCACCTTGGATCCCGGAAACTACCGTCCCATCAGTCTGACAAGCCTTATCTGCAAGGCCATGGAGCGTATTATCATGGAACTTATAAACAAAGACATTGGCAACCTTCAAACACTGGACCCCACCCAGTTTGGGTTTGTGAAGGGCCGATCTTGTCTCCTGAACCTGATTGACTTCTTTGAATCAGTCTCCAGAGTCATGGACAAGGGTAAGGTGGTCCACACAGCCTATCTAGACCTTGCCAAGGCCTTTGACACCATCCCCCACTCTGGAATCATAGATAAACTTACTAAGTTGGGCATTAATCCCTATGTCACCCAATGGGTTGCTAAATGGCTTACTGATAGAACCCACACAGTAAAAGTAGCAGACTCCAAATCCAGCTCCAGACAAGTGACAATTGGAGTACCTCAGGGTTCAGTCCTGGGGCCGCTCTTGTTTGGCATCTACTTCTCTGAAGTACAGGTCAACACTAAGGGACTCTGGCTAACAAAGTTTGCAGATGACTGCAACCTAGGAGCCATTATTGAATCCCCAAATGATGTGGATACTCTACAAAAGGGCCTTACAGAAACAGATGCTTGGTGCCAGAGCCATGGGCTCAAGCTCAATGCCAAGAAATGTATTGTTATCCTCTTTGGGAAAAAACATGTATCCATGAATTACCATATAGGTGGCAGTACACTAAACACAGAAAGTGTGATAAGAGACTTAGGGACACAGGTGGACAGTGGTCTCACCTTCGATAACCACATCGCCACAACAGCCAGGAAATCCTTCTATGTGGCACACCTCATCATGAAGGGCTTTTCATCCAGAAAGAAGGAGGTCATTGTCCCACTGTACTCATCCCTCATTAGACCCATTATAGAATACAACACCCAATTTGGTATGTACCTCTCAAGACATCTGCAACAACTGGGAAGGCCTCAGAAATACCTCACTAAAAGAATCACAGGCCTAAAGCAGACGCCCTACGCTATACTCTGTCGCATATCGTCTACTCAGAGGCGATCTCTGCTTAACATACAAGGCCATGTCAAACCCAGAGCTGTTGGACATGCTACACTTAAAGAAATCCCAATCCCTCAGAGCTACACGCTCCAGGGATCTAAAACTTGTCATCACAATAAACAAAACATGCTGGAGGGATAGGTTCCTGACCCAGAGACTCCCCAGACTCTGGAATAGATTGCCCATACATGTCAAGCAGAGTGCCTCTTTGGACCTCTTCAAGAGGAACCTTGAAAATTGGATGGGAGAAAGGAAATTCACACCAGGGATCATGTCAGTCGCCCTGCTAGACAGGGGTCCAGGAAAGTAAATAATGTGGGAAGAAATAGCCAGGGAATTGTTATGGCTAGGCTTGTATAGGCCCTAGGGCTGATAGCCTAGTACCAACCTATGAACCTATGTTTAACGTCTTGCAAGGCTTTGCCTTTCTCTTGAAAAGACTTAAGTCAGCAGTGGAAGTTCCAAAAAGATGAGTACTACTCAAACGGACATCAACAACTTGGCCTTAATCTCCACAGAAAGAGACTGAAGATGAAGCCAAGAATAATGCCTGATGACGGACCCGAAAGCTGCAGCCCTAAAAGAGGCGTCAGCAACATCACAGTTGCACTTAATAGAATGGTGAGCCACTTGAGAAGCAGAACCTAAAAAAGACAAGGCAGAGGATCTGCCACCAGAATCAGGGAGGGCAAACATAACCTGACAAGCCCGAGCAATCAAGGCCAAAGCATACCTGGTCATGTGGGTCTGATAATTAACAGCCCTAACAGCCAAAGCAGTAGTAGTGTAAACTTTCTTGCCAATAGTCTCCATTGCCTTGCTATCCTTATCAGAAGGCAAAAGTTTGGAAGAGGCCAAAAGTTTAAAGGGTTTGTCAGAACAGACTGACACTACAAGATCAGCAGGAGGACATTTACATAAAAACACACAATCCTCAGGAACCTTATAGAACCTATCAGGTCTCTTAGGAGCAGGAGGCTGAAAATCAGGACTTGGAAGCAGCCAACATAGGAGGAACTGCGGATGGTTCAGGAGTATCCACCTGAAGCAACTCTTATCTTCTCTGAATATCCAACACCTGAAAAGAATCCCACTTAAGAATTCCATCATCCTAGCAATTGTGTCCCCAAAGGACAATTCTGCAAAAGCAAACTCAGGCTTAACAGACTCCGCTTCATCAGAACCACAAGCCAAAGGCGGCGGTGGCATCTCTGACAAAAAACTCTTACCAGACAGGGAATCCGAATCTGGTTCCCTAAACCATTTAGAAGAGGTAGAGCGCCAAGGAGCAGTGGACACTGAAACCCCTTGAGGAGGCTTTAGGGCCATTAAGGCAGAGAACAATCCCTATGTAAACTCCTGCCATTTCCTTTGAGGATCCAAAGGACAGCCGGAAACACGCTTCAGTTTTTGTCTTTTCTTAGATGGGACATCAGCCCTAACAAATACTGGAGGGTTCCAACTCCTGGCAAGATTTGAGAGGAGAATATGGAACTTCTTCCCTGGCCAACATCTATGGAATCCCTCTAGGACTGTCAGAGATGATCAACAGCAGTTACCCCTCGACGTCCGTAACAGACACCAGTAAAACCTTGGAGAATGTGTGAAAAGACAGATCCATGCCGGCCTCCTGTGGTGTTGCAGCAGAGGAATCAGACAAACATCAAACAACCTACAGAGCTATTACCTGCTTCTAGAGGGATGTACGGTGGAGGCCGGATAGCTAAAGAACCTGGTAGAGACTTCTGAGACTTCTGGCCTTCTTCTTGCCTAGCAGCCTAACATTTCCTAGAATTTATGAACTCAAACGCCCTGGATCAACTGGTCAACACCACCACCAGAGGTGACAACATATTGGACCTGGTCATCACCAACATGGGCGACTGGTGTTCCACACCGGAGGTTAACCCCTCGCTGGTTAGATCTGGCCATAAACTAATCACTCTGGATATCCACCATTCCACCCCCACCCCCAGTCAAAGAAACCACAGTGAAAAACTTTTCAAGAGCAAACTTCACTTTACTTAAAACCAAGGTGGAATGTTTCAAAGCCCCCATGCTAAAGGATAACGCTGCCCAAGCTGCAAAATCCTTTACTAATGCACTCTACGGGCACCTACTAGAATGCATGGATCGTGCTATCCCAAGCAAAACCAATACTCACTCCTCCAGAAAAAGGAAACCAGTCTGGTGGACCCCTGCCACAAACAAGCTATACAATAGGAGGAGGAAACTAGTACAGAAAAAACTAAAATCCCAACATTGGAAGGCATCCCTGATCAGTATCAGCAAGAAACTATGATCCCTCATAAAATCATCGAAGTCTAGCTTCAAAAGAAAACTTGCCATGGACTCCAAAGATAACCACAAGGCATTCTTTAGCTATGTCAAGAATCTAAGTGGCAAGTCTCAGATCTGCTCGGAGTTGGTGCAGAATGGCACAAAATACACTGAACCGACAGATATAACCAACATCCTGGCAGACAGGGTCAGTGCAAACTTCACCCCCCTCTCACCCCTAAAAGGGTCCATAACCATATCAGAAGAATGTACTGCCCCTGAAATCACAGACACTCAGGTTAAAACAGCCCTCCCCGAAGCCAAAACCACAGCATCAATGGGACAGGACGGTGTCCCAGGCTGCATCCTACATGAGCTCAAAGATGAACCAACTCCTCACCTAAACATACTGTTCAAACTCAGCCTCTCCACAGGCTACATGCCCATAGAGTGGCGCACAGCAACGGTTATTCCGCTCCACAAAGGTGGAGCCACAAGAGAACACAGGAACTATCACCCTATAAGCCTGACTATCTTGGTCTGCAAGACTATGGAGCGCACCATCATGGATCTCATTAACAGAGACATTGGGAACCTCCAAACACTGGACCCCACCCAATTCAGTGTTGTTAAGGGCAGATCATGTCTCCTAAACCTGGTGGACTTCTTTGAGACAGTTACCAAGGCTATAGATGAGGGAAAGGTGGTCCAGGTTTCTTCAGAACAAAATGTTAAAAAGTGGTTACCCACCAGCATTTATACAAGATAAGATGACATCATTGATCAGTCAATTAAAAACTTAAAAGGCAAAAAACATTTCACCATGCTTAAAACAACCTGAGCACACACCCACACAAACAAATCACTTATAATATGGTGAACATACTGCATTAGTGATAGTAAAAAATTCATAAATACGGTGTCACAAAATCAATTAACAAAATGTTATAATGAAAATGAACACCTAGCATCACACCATGTAATATGTAATGTTAAAAAAATACAATTATACATGACAAGTGAAATTATCAACTAGTCACCCAAGAATGTGTTTCATTTTTAAAATTGGGGCTATACTAATATGATCATTAATACCAGGAAAGACAGTTGCATTCAACCTAAGTTGCCACCTTACTTCACTAATATCTAAATGCAAATCTAAAATCCTACCCTGTACATCCTTAATTATATTTTGCAATATACAAAACTTGAAATGATGTCCATCATGCGTTTCAATGTGCCTGTAAAGGGCATTAGTGCTTTTCCTTAGCTTTATATCTGAGAGGTGCTCATTAATCCTCTCTTTAAAGGCTCTACTAGTTTTTCCGACATAAAACGCCGGACACTGTACACACTGTGCCATGTACACCACATTTTTTGTATGACAGTCAAAATGCCCATATAATCTAATAGGCACACCTACCACTTGTAAATTGGAACCTGTTACTAAGATGTGATGACACACACTACATCTCCCACATTTAAAATTCCTGACGGGCCTACCAGTCACAATGGAAACATTATCACCCTTCTCTAATAGCTGTTTCAACGACCTAGCCTTCCTAAAAACACATTTGGGATAAGTACCAAGCTTGTCCCATACCAAACGATCTAACCTGAGAAACCTCCAATTGTTGTATATAATGTCCCTAATATTGGGAGCATCATAAGAATAAGTGGTGATAAAATAAAGGTTGTGTTCGGAAAAATGACTACTGGTGTTATCGGTCACAGGTAGAGTATGGCCATCATTATCCACATTAACAATTTGATTAATTGTGTCCTGGTCCACTCTTGTAAGTTCTGTACTTGTTCTACCTATAATTAATGGCCAATACACCCCTTCGTCCCTCTTCCGTTTAACTTCCTCTAATACAGCTAGACACATACCTTCAGGATATCCTCTCCTAAGGAACATGCTCATTATAAACTTCACTTCCTTCAAAAAATCTAAGTTATCACTAACCATCCTGGCAGCCCTGACCATCTGACCTTTAATAATTGTTCTTTTCTGGTGGTCAGGGTGCCAACTAGAATAACAGAGGTAAGAATTTGAAATAAGAAATCTTATTTAGATGTAAAGTTAAAAATAGACCCTTTAAATTATTCTTTGTCCACTAACATCTATAGAAAAGCCACTTTCTCAAATTCTTACCTCTGTTATTCTAGTTGGCACCCTGACCACCAGAAAAGAGCAATTATTAAAGGTCAGATGGTCAGGGGTGCCAGGATGGTTAGTGATAACTTAGATTTTTTGAAGGAAGTGAAGTTTATAATGAGCATGTTCCTTAGGAGGGGATATCCTGAAGGTATGTGTCTAGCTGTATTGGAGGAAGTTAAACGGAAGAGGGACGAAGGGGTGTATTGGCCATTAATTAGAGGTAGAACAAGTGCAGAACTTACAAGAGTGGACCAGGACACAATTAATCAAATTGTTAATGTGGATAATGATGACCATACTCTACCTGTGACCGATAACACCAGTAGTCTTTTTTCCGAACACAACCTTTATTTTATCACCACTTATTCTTATGATGCTCCCAATATTAGGGACATTATATACAACAATTGGAGGTTTCTCAGGTTAGATCGTTTGGTATGGGACAAGCTTGGTACTTATCCCAAATGTGTTTTTAGGAAGGCTAGGTCGTTGAAACAGCTATTAGAGAAGGGTGATAATGTTTCCATTGTGACTGGTAGGCCCGTCAGGAATTTTAAATGTGGGAGATGTAGTGTGTGTCATCACATCTTAGTAACAGGTTCCAATTTACAAGTGGTAGGTGTGCCTATTAGATTATATGGGCATCTTGACTGTCATACAAAAAATGTGGTGTACATGGCACAGTGTGTTCAGTGTCCGCTTATGTCGGAAAAACTATTAGAGCCTTTAAAGAGAGGATTAATGAGCACCTCTCAGATATAAGGCTAAGGAAAAGCACTAATGCCCTTTACAGGCACACTGAAATGCATGATGGACATCATTTCAAGTTTTGTATATTGCAAAATATAATTAAGGATGTACAGGGTAGGATTTTAGATTTGCATTTAGATATTAGTGAAGTAAGGTGGCAACTTAGGTTGAATGCAACTGTCTTTCCTGGTATTAATGATCATATTAGTATAGCCCCAATTTTAAAACTGAAACACATTCTTGGATGATTAGTTGATAATTTCACTTGTCATGTATAATTGTATTTTTTTAACATTACATATTACATGGTGTGATGCTAGGTGTTCATTTTCATTATAACATTTTATTTGATTTTGTGACACCGTATTTATGAATTTTTTACTATCACTAATGCAGTATGTTCACCATATTATAAGTGATTTGTTTGTGTGTGGGTGTGTGCTCAGGTTGCTTTAAGCATGGTGAAATGTTTTTTGCCTTTTAAGTTTTTAATTGACTAATTGATCAATGATGTCATCTTATCTTGTACAAATGCTGGTGGGTAACCACTTTTTAACATTTTGTTCTGAAGAAGTCTAAATAAAGACGAAACCTAGGTCAAATTCGTTTTTGTGGTGGTTTCAGTCCTCCAGTACCCATTGTCGGTTCCATTTTCTTTCGTTTGGTTTTTGGTTTGTGTTTGGTTTTTGTCATGGAAAGGTGGTCCACACAGCCTACCTAGACCTCACAAAGGGCTTTGACACCATTCCCCATTCTAGTATTATTGACAAGCTCACCAGCCTGAACATAAACCCCTACGTCACAAGATGGGTTGCCAACTGGCTCACAGACAGATCCCACATGGTAAGAGTTGCGAGAGCTAGGTCTGACTCTAAACCGGTTACAAGTGTCGTTCCCCAGTGCTCAGTCCTAGGACCCCTCCTGTTCAGCATATACTTCTCAGAGGTACAGGCAAGCACAGGAGGACTACGGCTGACCAAGTTCGCAAATGACTGCAAACTAGGGGCTATAATTGACTCTCCGGCTGACACAGACATCCTCCAAAAGGGTCTCACTGAGGCAGATACCTGGTGTCCAAACCATGGCCTCAAGCTAAATACCAAAAAGTGCATAGTCATCCCCTTTGGAAAAAAAAGTACCCACAAACTACCACATAGGTGGTAGCTCCCTAAATACGGAAGACGTAATAAGGGATCTGGGGACCCAAGTAGATCGTAATCTCTCCTTTGATACCTCACCAAGAGGATCACTGGCCTAAAACAGATGCCCTATGCAGATCGACTAAAGAAACTCCAGTTGTACTCGGTTACATACCATCTACTCAAAGGTGATCTCTGCCTGATGTACAAGGCCATGTCCAACTCAGAATTGATGGACATGCTCCACCTAAAGAAAAAAACATATCCCCTCAAGCCACATGCTCTAGGAATCTAAACCTCACCACAACAATAAACAGGACGTGCTGGAGGGACAGATTCCTGTCCCAGAGTCTACCCATGCTCTGGAACTAAATTCCAATCTACATTAGGCAGAGCTCCTCGCTAACACTCAAGAGAAACCTTGACAAGTGGATGGGAAACAGAAAGTTTATCCAGGGGATCACTTCAATGGCTCTGCTGGACAGAGGCACAGGGAACTAATCTAAGGGGGTGGCGAAAGTCAATACATTCCGGCTAAGCTTATAAATGCCTTCGGGCAGATAGCCTAGTACCTACATATGAACCTTGGAGTACCTCGGGGTTAAAGGATTCCACCATGGTATCCTGGGCTAACTGTCTAAGCCACTGGTTTTCATGATAAATGGCCAGGGAAAACAAACGGCTTCTGAGCGTCTTAGGCACAAATGCCTTAGAGATACTACAAGAGGTATCATTGTGGGAAGCGCTCAAACAAAAAACACTGTTCATGACTATTCTTATGGGGAATCTGCCTCCCACACTAACATTTTCCTCTCTTGGATGACATGAACTCTAGGTAGTGATAAAAAATACAAGCCAAAGAAAGTAAACTGAATAAAAATAACCCCAACAGGGCACTTCTCTGGTGTTACTAAATATTCAATACAGCAACAAAATGTTCACTTCTCTGGTGTTACTAAATATTCAATACAGCAACAAAATGTTCAAACCATCTGTCAACGGCGTTCGAGCTGGTGGCAAAAGTAGCTCTGGGTAATTGTGCCCGTATGTCCCTTTTATACCCTACATTCTGTGCGGGAAACATACATGTGACATACGGTGCAAACAAGATCTCTTTTAAGTTTATCTATACTGGCCGAGCAACAGGCTTGCCCTTGGGGGGGGGGGGGGGGGCATCCCTTCATTAATAAATACTGCAACATCCTCAGGTATACATAAAACTAATGTACATAAATCCACTGTTTCAAGATCCAGCTGTAATGCCCGTGCACTGACCCAGTAATCAAGGAGCCTCAATCCTCACGACTAGCACCAGTGAGGGGCATCCACATTGGAAGTATAACAAGTAAACGCACAGTAAAGTACAATTTCCCTTAAGAGCACACAGAGATCACAGTTAGTCTGGAGCTGGTTTCTCCCTCTTTCTCCAGTTCCCCAATAAGACTCCTCACTGGCACAGCTATAGGGTAGAGATCTCAGCTGAGTGGCCAAGCTAAAACCTCCAACCTCTGTCCAACCAGTGCTTTGTGTCCCTGTCCAAGTAGCTGACACATACACACACACACACACACACACACACACACACACACACACACACACACACACACACACACACACACACACACACTTTGAGGTTTGACTTGTATACAAACACACACACAACCTGGGAAAGGCTGGCACAGGTTTCCTAGCTTTGCCCCCTTCTGCCCAGACTATAAGGTAGTTTCAGCTGCCACCAACCACTACTTATCAGCTACTTTAAGGCCCTTAACAAAGGGTGTTCAATACTACTGTGCAATGTTACTATTACTCCAAATGGTAGTCTGGCCAAGAGCAAGGCCATTTAGGAGTGGAGATGACTGCAGTGTCACCATATAGATATGCAGGTACTCTATAAAAAAAAAAATAAATAATTGTCTTTCGGCTTTTCCCGGTTAGGGGTCGCCACAGCAGAACTCTGGTCCGCTAATGATTGGCAGTGGATTTTTACGGTGCCAAGTTGCCAGCCCGATGCCCAACCTTCAAAGAAGGCACACCCATTCACGCACGCACCTACCTGCATGTCTTTAAACATCATTCGACTGTGGGGAGGACATGCAGACTCCACAAAGAAGGCTCTCCAGCCGAGGATCAAACAGGAGAACCTCTTGCTGTGAGGCGACAACGCTAACCGCTCCACCACTGCAGTTCATAGATATGCAAGTACTCTAAGCTTCAATATTTCTAAACAGACCAGCCACAATTACAAGGTTTAAATACATTTAATAATAAATAATAAAAGAACAAGACAATACTAAGTAAACAAACACAGTTAATTCAGAGTTCATTTTCACATAAAATATTTAAAACATTGCAGGACAGTCTCAATAAATAAGGAAAATGTCTAACCTATACTTTACTATATTCCTATCTGGATCGAAAAGGGTTACTATGCCCTAGAAACTTACTTACAGCAGGGCAAGTTCAGGTGAGTGGATGTTTCCTGGTCAAAGGCAAAACACAAAATGCCCAGTCTCTCTCTGACAGAGTTCTTAAATTAATATCAAATATTACTGCTGGGTTAGCTTGGATGACATCACTTTTTGTCACCTGACTTTCATCTCCCAAACCAAACCCCCTTTGTCAGAAACTAACAGAATTTAGCATCTCTCTCAGAAAATACATAGCCTGTCTGCAACTGTTAGGAAACATAAAACACTTACAAAACAATGCAGAAGGCACCCTAGTTCTAGACATCCTATCTCCTTGCTGCATTGAACTAACTTTTATGATGCAATAATAAAACAATTTAATTTCAACTATTTTCTTTGAAATTTTTTTCAAGTTAACCCCTCCTGTGTTCAAGTTACCATTAAACATAACACAGCTAAACAGTCAAAATATTGCAGGCACATTCTTGCACTGTTCCAAAAGGGCATGCTGTGGTTACACTTTAGCTCAGTACTTTATACACACACACACACACACACACACACACACACACACACACACACACTTCTGTATAAATCCTATCAATATTCACAAACAGAATTATTTACAAAACTCCCGATAGCTGAGCTGGCAGTGTGACAAAGTTTTTTTTTTTTTTTTTTTTTTAAATACCTTTACTGAATCACTTGTGACATAGGCACATTTATATTTATACAAAAGTGATCGAATTGTATTAAACTAACATTAACAACCATTATAGTTCACATATATTGCTATATATCATAAAACCTAAGCAACATTACATAAATTAAAAAAGGGGCAGGAATTGAATAAACAAGAAACATCTATATTAAAGCATCACTTACAACATAAGCAATCATACATTTATATAAATGAAAACAAACCGTACCGACACAATCCTAGTTGAAAGCATTTTACATCACAAACCATACTGACACACTCCCAATTGCAAACTACATTACTTGTCTACCTAATAATTTCCAGTTAAACATTACATAGCTCATTTAAGTCCCGCCTTCTTTTAAAGCTCATTACGATTCCCATTTTTCCTATGGAGTTTGCTCCTACGCTTTTCTACAGATCTCAACTCCAGTTCTTTTATCTCCGTTGCTATATTCACTACTTCTAATATAGTTGGTTTAGATTTTAATTTCCATTTTCTAGTAATTGCTTTTTTGGCACCACCATAATTTGACACAGCAAGGCCTTACCATGTGTAGGCAATTCCAATTCTGTATCGTAGATCAGAAAAATCATCTCCCACATCACACCAATCCACCCACCCAGCATCTTCTCAGAGTGAATCCAGCAGGGAATCCTTAAAGTCCGCCAACCCACCGCACTCCCAGAAAATATGTTCCCCAAGTACCTCTTTCTTCCTCATTGCACCTCCAACATTTCCTGTCTACCTGAGGAAAATTTCTCTGGAGTCTACTTGGGGGTAGAGAAATATATATCTAAACACTTCCAAGCAAAAATCCTAAATCTTCTATATTTTGTTGCATATTTGGGAAACATACATATAGCGCTCCCATTGTTTCTTTGTGAATTGCTTATCCAATCTCTCTTCCCAATCCTTTCTAAACCTCCACAGATCGATTCTTATAGTTATCATGCAATATTTTTTGTAGGCTCTACTAATTATTCCTTTTTTAATGGCTCTTCTGTTCTAGATTATACTAAAAATTCTACCAGTGCTGTCTTTCCTTTAGGAATCCCCTATTTATTTCTCTTTGCCAATAGTCTGACATCAATCCTTGATAGGGAAAGCCATCTCTAACCAGCAGTCCAAATAAATTCTTGGACTCTTCCCATTCTCTTTCCCTCTTTAATTATTTGCTCCCAAAACCTTGGTTCCTTTGCCAGTTTTCTCCAATAAACTCCAGGTCCTTCTTGCCTATTATGTATATCCCTAACTGCAGTCATTCCTAGTGGCAGAAATCTCCTTTCTCCATTCCTGTGCTGACTTAGTTCTTAGAATACATTCTGCTACTTTATGGATATAATATTGTGTATGATTATTGTTATTCTCCTTAAAGGCCTGCATCCAAAATCCCATTCTCATTTCTTGAGCTTCATTTGTTGCATCATCATCCCTTTCCACTTTGAATTATAGTTTTCTGCTTGTGATATGTACAGAAGCTTTAACTGTGTAGCTCTGAAATGACCCTTCAAAATGGGTGATCCCAATCCACCTTGTTCTACTGGAACAGTCAACTTATTCCACTTGACTCTTGCAATCTTTCCCTCCCAGATAGTGTCCTTCACCTCTTTATTAACTGCTATTCAGAACTTCTCTGGTTGATAAAAATATGCCAGACCTCTGACTAAAGGGACTAAACATTTTGACTGCTTGTATCTTACTATCCCATATCCATACAGCAAAGTTTGCATTTTCTTAGTTTTTGTATTAATCTTTTGTTTAGTCTCTTCCCACATATCCTTATCTGCCACACCAGAATAATGTTTAATCCATACTCCTAAATAATTCTGTGAAGTAATTAGACATTGTCATCTTCCCTAACATTTCTGGTTTAAGTTGAGCACCTAATTTCAGATGAACTTCTATATTATATGACAGAATGACTAGCTATGATATTGCAAATGAGTTCTTACATGTTGATTAGTGCTCTGTTTGTACAGGATGTTTAGAAAGGTAGAACAGCATTCTATTACATGTCTAACTGTTAATGTTTGTGCAGGAGATTCTAAATGCAGACAGTCTCAGTCAGCTGATCTACAGATGACAGCACTGTAATCTGTTCAGATGCTCTGTGTTTACTAGAGACTGAAAGACAGGAAGGAACTTGGATAAACAGCCATTTGTTGATTTTTAAAAAGAGTGAAATGAAAATAAAAACTGGAACAGTTGAGACAGTTAAGAGTTTATAAAAGAGCCTGCTTAAGACAGTTTGAGTTTACAGTTGTACTGAGCAGTGGATACCCAAAGGCCTCACACCAAGACCTGCAAGCTTACGTTTGCTCTGTTGTAATATTTAGTTTAGCTCAGACAGTGTTCTTCAGTTTAATAGGAAATTATAGCTAATTAAGAGTTTTTCTACATGTTGGATTTCTATTCTTCAGTATTAATTTCATTTTCCTGGTGATTCAATTGTTTATTGAAATTATTGTTATACATTTTTAATAATTTTGCTCATTATTAAATTTGTCTTATTATCTTACACTGCAGCTGGTGAATTAGTGTATTCTTTAGTGATCTGAGAGTCCTTATACCTGCTTTGATAATTCCCGGGCCACTCTGAAAGCCTGGCTGCTTTAGGTCATATATTACCATTTGTTTTGATACCTACTTTTAATAAATGGACACCCCTTTAAAAGGACCTGTAGATGCTCTGATTGGTGGCAGCCCATTACCGTGTTATTCTGGGAAAGGGACACAGCTGGAAATCTGTCAGGCTTTCCCAGAAGTGTTTGGATGTGTGAAATTTAATTTAAGTGCGAGTGTATCAGAGGTCTTAAACTGGAACACATTACTCTGAAGTGTGTAATAAGAAGCTATATTTGGGGTGGACAGAAGCATACAGTCCAGTCCCAGGGTACAGTGCGTGTAATTGTTGTATTCCTAGAGGAAAACTGTGAAGTATCACTCTTGTTTTAGTGATGGTCTCATACTGGAGTCAGTAGTAAAGACTGAAGTTCCTTAGTTACTGACCTAGGAAAGTAGCGGACATCACATAATGGTGGCAGTTCGGTGGTATACTGACTGGACATCACAACTTCATTTTATCATGTCCCCATAAATACGGATATTACTGAACCAAGCCATGTGTGGGTGCAGAATTTACCTCTATTGCCTTTGTTTTAGCTTTGTTAATTTTGTATCCCGAAAAGATATGAAACTGTCTCAAAATTTTCCACAACACTGTAATGTCTCTTTCTGGTTTTGTCAGGTATAAAATAATATCAGCAAATGGAGCCAGATTTTCTTTACTACCACAATTATATCCTTGAATTTCTGAGTCCCTTATTTTCTTTGCCAGTGGTTCTAAATATAATGCAAATAATAAAGGGGAAAGAGGATACCCCTAACTAGTTCCTGTGCTCAAGCAGAATTTATCAGGGAGGACCCCATCCACTTTAATCTTCACCTATAATCCTTCACATATCCTCCTAATCAACCTTATATTTTTTTCAGGAAATGCAAATGAGTCCACTGTACTGCTCATAAAGTCCCACCTTAATTTGTCAAATGCTTTCTCTGCATCAGGACTCACCAACAACAATGGTATTTTTTTACATTCTGCTTCCTTCTTGATCATAAATGTTCTGGCAATGTTGTCAAATGTTTGCCTCCCCTTCACAAAACCACACTGAGCTATACCTATCAATGTTGGCATTACTTCTGTCATTAATTTTAGCTGTTATAGTTATGAACACTTTATAATCATGGTTTAGTATTGAAATGAGCTTGTATGATTGCTGGGTTTGATGGATCTTTACCCTCTACAGTTATTACAGCTACCACTGCTTTCTTCCAGTATAAACAAAACCTTCCAGATCTTTCATTTTTTTCCCCTCCTAGCTTCCAGACTTCCACAGAAATACCATCTATTCCTGAGGACTTTCCTGCGGATTTGTTATACATCATAATTTTTTACCTCATCTTCTCCTATCCTAATCATTAGTAATTGAGCTTCATCTACCTCTAACCTTACGATATTTAATTCTTCCATAAACATTTCCATTTGTATCTTTTCTTGATTTCCTTATTCTTCTGCTTTATACAGACTTGCATAGAATTTCCAAAATATTTCTAATACCTCTACAGGATCTCGTTACCTTCCTTGTTATAGGCTACCCAAGCTTGGCAACAGTCCTTTCTGTTGCTGAAGTCACTGCGCTAAATGTTTTTGTGCTCTAATGTAATTATCAAAAAACAAACTGTGGCTTAACCACAATCTCTATAAACTATACTGAGATAGTCCCTTACTTTCTGGTTAGCATTCTGCAGTCGATCCTCCTCTTGTTCTGTGAGATTCCCCCTCTTCTGCAGTACTTTAACATGTCAGTCCCTCCAAACAGTTATTGTTACTTCTTAGTCATAGCTCCCTTTCTTTTATTTCCACCCTATTTTTAAACTCCACCTTAATTTTATCCCACTCCCTAGCTATATGTTTAGAAGAATTTTCTATCTTCTCTAACAGCTCCTGAATAATCTCCACAACCCAGTCCTTAAATTCCTCTCTTTTCAACAGGTAGGTGGGAAGTGCCAGTGTCTCATTTTTATTTCACTACTCTGTGTTTTTATTTTAGTTATTGGCACATGATATGAAATAGTTATTGGGTGTGTTATCAAGACCTTCAATTAAATGCACATGTTCCTGTGAAATGTAAACTCTGTTTAGCCTAACCCAGTTTTTATATCTTGGGAGGTAATACTGTGCAGCAATTGAGTATAATGTCCCATTTGGCATGTACCTCACTAGACACATGCAACAGCTGGAAAGGCCACAAAAGTACCTCACAAAGAGGATCCTAGGCCTTAAAAACATGTCCTACATGGACAGACTCAAAAATCTCCAGCTATTCTCTGTCTCACATCGTCTACTAAGAGGCGATCTCTGTTTGACTTACAAAGCCACGTCTGACCTAGCTCTGAAAAATGCTACACCCAAAGAAATCCCAATCCCTCCACACTACAAGCTCCAGAGACCTCAAACTCACTACCACAATCAACAGAACATGCTGGAGGGACAGGTTCATAACCCTGAGACTGCCCATGCTCTGGAATAGACTTCCCATACATGTCAAGCAGAGCACCTCACTAGCCCTCTTCAAGAGAAATCTTGATGAGTGGATGGAAAACAAAGTTCACCCTAGGGATCACTCCAGTGGCTCTACTTGACAGAGCCACGGGGAACTAATGTCAGATGGTGCAATGCCAGGGCACTTCTATGGGCTAAGCTTGTAAAGGCTCCAGGGCCATTAGCCTTGCACACACCTATGAGCCTATGAATAATATGCAACTTCACTCTGAATGCTTATTACTTAATTCACACCTTCCATGCCAAATATTTTCATAACTTTCTTCAAAAATCTACCCTCCTTTGTTATACTTCCCTTTCTGGGCCCTCCAGACACACCTTCACTGATGCAAATCACATTCCAGTCTCCACCTACAAGAATTATTCCTTACTGAAAACAGAATTCTACCACAATTTTCTTAAGCTTCGTTATAGCAGTTTTAGGTGAAATATAAATACAGGCCAGTGTAATCCTCCTCCTTTGCCTGTTGGAGCTCCTCTTGCAATTAATAGAAGTACTCCTCTTTTCCTTTGTCCCAGGTATTCCACTGAATAACCATCCTGAAAACCTTCCTTTATCAAATTCACATGTTCAGTTCTTTCCAAGTGCGTATCCTGTAACATAGGTATTTGCATTCTACATTTTTTAACATAGGTCACTACTCTTTCTTTTTTGTATTTATCTGAGAGACCGTTGACATTTAAGGGCATCACAGAAAGCATCAATGCATTAAAAACTTATTATATCCATCTTTTACGTACAACACCTTTTTTGTTAAATGTCTAGTTCCAGATTTGTGTTATATGCACACACTGTCTGACAGGTTGAACTTTTATATAGTTGTTTCTTGTCAATCATTTGAGCCTATGTCACATCTTACAAAACAGAAAGTTATGTCTTACCATAACTTGGCATCTGTGTTGTCCATCTTCATTCCTCCTTATGGTAGGGTCTCAGATCTGAACCTCGGACCTGGCTCAGCCACATCTTCCAGACACAGATCCAACTCTCAAGCTCCTCTCTGTATCCATAATGCACTACAGCCACCCAAGCACCTCAGATCGAGTTTACTGAACCATAATCAAATCAAGAGTAGATGTAACACAGAAGAAAAAAGGCAACTGAGGCTGAGACATGGGACTCAAGTGTCATCATTTTCCACAGACCTCTAAAAGAAAAATGGCAAGGGGATGGTTGGGTGGGAATAGTAAGGAGGAATGAAGATGGACAACACAGATGCCAAGTTACGGTAAAACACAACTTTCTAATCTGATGATGTCCTCGTCATTACTCCTCATGGAAGGTCAGAGTCCCCAGCTACATGATTCCGGGGTGCGCCTTAAGGATGGATGTCCTGGAGCACCATCAAGCCAAAGGAAGCCATGCTCCTAGAAACAATATCCAACTTGTAGTGCACAACAAAAGTGTGACTGCTTGACCAGGTGGCTGCAGCACAAATATCAATGGGAATACTAGAAGAGAAGGCAGAAGTAGCAGCCATCGATCTGGTGGAATGTGCTCTTGGCAGTCAAAGCAGTTCCAAGCCCTTCTGTGAATAAATTAAAGTGATGCAGTCAGTGATCCCATTTAGCCACAGTGATTTTGGATACCACTCAACCTAGCTCATTAGTTGAGAAAGCTACAAACAATTGCGCTTCCTATGGCGTTTTGTTCTATGCAGGCAAAATGTAGTTGTCTATGAACATCAAAGAGATGAACAGTGTACTCTCTCTGTTGGTAAAACTTGGTAAAAATACTGTAAACAAACAGATTGGTTGTTATTTTCTGCGGCTACTTTAGGTATAAAAGAGGAACTGGTACATAAAGAAACCTTGTCCTTGTGAACAATTATGTACAGAGGCCTGGAAGATAATGCTTGCAATTCAGAGAGTCTCTTTGTTGAAGTAATGGCTATTAGAAAAATGGTCTTCCGTGACAGAAACTAAGTCACAAATAGCCGCTGGTTCGAAAGGTCCATGAGTTAGACCATGTAACACAAAAGTGAGGTCCCAAGGAGGGGATGGATCTTTACTAGGCCTTAGCAAAAAAAAAAAAATCCTTCATAAAGGCTTTGCATAATCTAAAAGTAGACGGAGATAGAGACTGGTTACTCTCATCGAAGCTGGAGATTGCTACTGAAGTTTGATAGTAGAAAAACTTACCCCCTCTCTGTACTAAGAAAAAGCAAAATGTCTGAAACAGGTACAGAAAAAGGATGAGTATTTTTACTCATAGCTCATACAACAAATAGTCTGAACTTACTGTTATAGACCTTCTTGGTGGATAATTTTTGAGAGGCTAAAATGATGTTAGGGATGGGGGAAGCAAACTTGGACCATCTTACTGTTGTCATAAATGGAGAAATCAAGCAGTTAGTTTGAGGGGCTGGAGATTGGGATGTTGCAAACCTGATGGGTGAGAGAGGAGGTCCTGTCCTAGCTCCATTATCCATGAAGGACATCTTCGGTGAGACCGAAAAAAGGAGAACCAAGTCTGATGAGCTCAGAAGGGGCAATGAGGATGACTGAACTCTTCAACCTGCCTGCCTTCTGCAGAAATGTTGGGATAAAAGGGAGAGGGGGATAAACATACAGGAGACCCAGGGGCCAATTGTGTACCAAAGGCATCCCTCTGGACTCCCCGAGAAGGGGGGAGGGGGTCAAAGCGCTGAACTTGTTGAAGGGAGAGGCAAAAGGGTCGCAGCAAGGTTGACCCCAGCGTTTGAAGATCATGTTTGCCACTGACTGCTTGACAGACCACTCATGCAGAGTTAGGATCGGTCTTCTGAGTCTGTCTGCCAAGCTTGTTGGTTTTCCTCGGGATATGCACTGCAACCAGAAAGCAGTCTGAAGAGATCGCCCACTCCCACACCCTCATGACCTCCCTGCACAATGGGCAATAATGGGTTCCTCCTTGTCTGCTGATGTACCAGACAACAGACATGTTGTCGGTGTGAATAGTCCCCAGAGGAAGACCATCCTGAAAGGCTTGCAACATTAGAACTGCTCTCATCTCGAGGACACTGATGTGCATCCCAGTCTCCAAAGGGGACCACATGCCTTGGACCATCCTTCCCCTGTAATGCCCCCCCACCCCACCTGAGAAGCAAACATGGTCACTGTGGCTATGGCCGAGGGGAGTAAAGGGTCTGCCTAGAAAGGGGTCATCCGATTGAATCCACTAGCGAATATGACATTTGCAAACTGGTATCAGTTGGATGGGGACAGACAAAGACTGGTAGAGCTAACATCCACTGAAGGATTTGCATAATAAATCTTGCCAGAGGAACTAACAAGATTACCACTGACATGGACCCATGGGCTTGTAAAATTAGACGTGCTAGGGATGACTGGTGAGACAACAGTTCCTGAACCCGATTCCTTAGTGTCATTATGCACTGTAGAGGAATACAGGCTATTTTGTACCTTGTGTTTAACTGCACTCAAAAAATCTAGGTTTTGTACAATAGTCAGACTGGACTTGTCCACATTTATGGTGATTCCCAGGGAATGTGATATTCAGATCAGGGAGTCTCGGCCTTGGGGAAGTTGAAGCCCCATGGGACTGGTTAGGAGCCAATCATCTAAGTATGGAAAACACCCAGAATCCTTTGAGTCTCATGTGAGCTGCTATGACTGTCATACACTTGGTGAACACCCAGGGGGCTGTGGCAATTCCAAAGGGCAGTGCTCTGAACTGGAAGCGATTGGCTCCCAGCCAAAAGCGCAGGAATCTCCAGGAGTGCCTGTCTATTTTGATGTGATAGTACTCTTCCTGGAGATCTAGTGAGTATATCCAATCATCCTTGCACAACAGTGGCAGAATGGGTTGAACCATAACCATTCGGAACCTTGACTTCTTTACATACAAATTCAGTTTGCTTAGATCCAAAGGGTCTTGGATTCTCTGTCTTTTTTTGGCCCCAAAAAGAGGTGGAAATAGGTTCAGAATTCTCTCTGTTCAGTCTGGATCTCTAGGATGACTCGTTTGCAGCAGTTTCTGAACTTCTTGTGCTGCTTGCTCCCTCTGACTGGGTGGCATGTCTGGGAGTTTCTAGCTGGTGTCTGGGGGAGATATGAAAAGGGAATGTAGTATCCTCTGGATATTACACTTAGCACCCAGGGGTTTTGTGTCAATTAAGTCCAGGCTTCTGAGTGCAAAGCAAGTCAACTCCCCGACTGCCTGCAGAGATGGGCAGTTGGGCAGTGCTTCAGCAGCACTGAAAGGGCTTGTCAGAGAACATCTCTAAAGCCCTGATTTTGCGGACCCCCTCTGCCCTGGAGCAGCGTCTACAATTACACTTTCCTCTTCTGCCTCTGGAAGATGGATCCCCATGCAGGTCTGGGAAAGGCCCTTGAGATTTATGGAACCACATTTTCTTACTCCTACACTGGTTCTTTGAAGGGGACCTTTGTGGCATAAAAAATTTGATTCCTATGGCACAGAGAGTCTTTCAATCTTTTCACTGCAGGTAAGAGTATCTCTAACGGATGGCCCAAACAGTGATGAGCCATCAAAAGGGGCATTAACAAATTACACATTAAAGGGTACCGTGAAGTCACAAGGTCTCATATCCAGGCATGTCTACTTAGGAACAGACCTGAACTAGCAGCTCGAGAGGAACCTTCCGCTGATAGGAGATTAGTCTCATCAAGGAAATGGTAATAGACACAGTGGCCAGCTTGGGAGAAAGTTTCTTAAGGTCCTCTGCAGGCATGGACTCAGAGAGAATATGAGAGCTCCTAGATCAGATCTCTCTGAAGCTGGGTAGTGAGCCAGATAGTTCAAGGACCTCAGCACAAAGGTGGCGAAGGCATAAACATTCTTTACTTATCTGTTCAGTGCTCTAGACTCCTTGTTAAGTGGATGGACACTGGAAGACTCCTCTGCCAGTTCTTTCTTAGTGGCCACTGCCACCACAATGTCATCAACTATGGGACTCTCTGCTCCAATGTTTCCAGTCAGCCAGTAGTACCAGGAAACCTATCGGGGCACTTAAGGATTGCTCGATGGTATCTGGTTCCTTCCAATCCCAGCAGGATGCCAGGTCAATAAGGTCATCTGCTCCAGAAGCCTCCAAGAACACCAACTCCTCAGAAAGAAGTAGTTGGACAGACTACCCACCTTTCTACTTCAGGATCTCTAGAATGTCTCCGAAAGAGACATCAGGTGGGGATTGAGGGGATCCTTCTCCCTCAAAGTCAGTGTCTTTGGTTAATGACTCCAACGGGGAGTCAATGTGCCTCCTTTTGGATTTCTTCTTCCGGGGGATTTCCTCTGTGGGGTACTCGGGAGAAGTATCGGAAGACGGGGATCTTTTGTGGGTTGGAAGAACTTGGAGACTGCTCTGGGTAGGAAGACCTGGGACAAAATGAGTGGGGTCAAGACTACGACCCAACGGAGGTACAGGGGAAGGCTGCAGGACATGAGAGGATGGCTCTCCAACTAAGGAAGAATACCTTTCCACTACTAGGAAAATCAATGGACCTGGAGTAGACGCACCTGTTTCCCTTGGAGCTGAAGCAATGAATGGAAGATGGTCAGAACTCACTAAAGATCCACAGCCTCCAGAGGGAATCGGATCAGAGCTATCAAAGGCCAAAGTGCCTATGGGAAGAGACTGCTCTGACAAAGCTGGAGCCAACCCTGACCTCTTGGCTCTGAGATCAGCTCAACTCCAAGGAAGGAGGGGCATGGGCTGATCAGGGACACCATCTGTGTCGAGGAAGGTGGTTTCCCTGGCGCAGACACTCTCAGGAGTCCTGAGACCTGCAACTCTGAAACAGAAGGGATGGATCTGCAAGGGAGTTCTGATGGTGTGGGCCAGGAAGCTCGTGGATCTGACAGGGGATGGAGCTAACAATACCCCCATCTGTATCTGGGTCTTGAGGAATTTCCTCATCATTCTGCATGTCTGCCTTGGACCAGCTTCTAGAGGACCTAGAGGAAGCTGATGGGGTCTGGAATGATCAGATTTAGGTGACATGGACCATCGTGGCTGACTTGAGGACCTGCTTCGCACACTCGGATCCATAGTCCTAGGATCTGATGATGGAGTTGAAGAGACAGGAGATGACCTCAGTCAGATCAGAGGATGCCTGTGGATCCAGTAAGTTCAAATACTTCTTTGGATCAGAGGAAGTTTGAACTGAAGATTTCTTAGACTTCGTCTTAGGCTTCAGGGGGTCTCTCGGGGAGGCAGTGAGAGACCTCTTCTTAGGCTCCTTGGAAGAGAAGGTTGAAGCCATGGAGGGAGACTGAGCCTCAGAAGCTGAGGAAGGAAGTAGTCCCCTCAAAATCAACTTAATGCGCCTATCAGCCAGCCAATGTGGATTAAAGGAAGAGCACATATCACAAGATGCATTAATATGTTCAGCGCCCAAACAGTAGATGCACTCCTTGTGGGCATCTTGATTCAGGATCTTGGTCCCACAAGAAGTGCATATCTTGAAATCAGGACACAAGAACAACAGTGACCAAAGCCGCCAAAAAGAAGCAGCAGCCAAACCCCTGCTGTAAAATGTAACAGCAGTCAAACAGAGGCAGCAATAAACTACAGCTACCACACACACATAACTTTTTTTTTTTTTGTACTGAAGGACTATAAGGCAGAATGTACAGCTATGGCATACACACACACACATGCGCGCGCACACACACACACACTTATGCCAACTGCTAAGAGGAGAAGCACACAACAGAAAGGGAAGAAACTCTATAAAGAACTAACCTACCACTCTAAACTACAAGAACTACCAAGTTAGACACACACTAACTAGTAATAACAAGGGAGGAAGAGCACATTAGCCAATAGCAAAGACCTTTCAAAGGATACGATCGCTCCAGAGAACTGGATCTTCTGTCTGCCTTCTAAAGATGGCAAACGAGATCGGAGGTGCTTGGGTGGATGTAATGCATTATGGGCAGAGGGTGGAGCTCAAGAGTCGGATCCAAGTCTGGAATATGTGGCCAAGCCAGATGCAAGGTTCGGGTCAGAGACCTTACCGTGTAGGAGGAATGAAGAGGGCAACATCAGATCTTTTTTGTTTTACTAAAAAGCCCTAAAAAAAAAAAACACACACCCAATACCCCTAAAACCTATTAACTTAATACTAACACACAAAACTATGTACATCTTCAAATACTGAAGTTTAAGATATTTTTCATAAGTTCATGTCAGAATTTAATGCGAGTCTACGGTCTTTGTATTTAGAAGGAGTAATTACCATGTTTTAGGAGTTAAAACTGAAAATGAGTGACATGCGGAACTGAACTTACTTTGAGAGGTTGAAAGCTTTGTGGGAGTGCTAATGATAGGTGGAATCTAAAGTTGTGAGGAGTGAATTACATTCGTGGACTGCTATGAAGGTTAGACATGTGGGATTTCTAGAGGTTGAGGCAGCTCAGCAAGCTAAACTTGAAGATTAATGCCATTTCTATTCAAAAGCTAAACGGTTACCTACCAAAAACTGAGTAGATCAACTCCTTGGTTCGCCACTGCACAAACTCTTGAAAATGGAGCATCTCTTCTTCACTGCAAGGAAGCTCACAATCCAGCAGTGAAAATTAAATATGCACACTCCAACATCCCTCTGCTTCACAGCCCTACATAATACACTTGCGCTGCTCAGTTTCTTTATTCTTGTCCCCAGACTATGAGAAGTACTCCTCATAACCCGTAGAAGCATCGACTCCTATGCAGCCTTTGACAATACACAAACACCCTCACCAAATTTGCCAAACGTAAAAAACTTCATCCCACAAAAAGTAAAAACACCGCCAACCAACTTCCAAAGCTTCAAGGCACCTCCAACATCCTCAATTAGGCAACTCGAGCTACACTACTTAAGAACACAGGTTTGAGCACAAAGCCCTTCACAGTTTTAAGAGAGTGGCAGGCCAAGTCCTGACATGACACATCCAGGAGTAAAAATACATATAAATACTCTGGTATAATCAAAAAACAAAAAGGGGAATGAAGGGAGGGAGCTGCTACTGCAGCAGTGATCATTCAAACATCTACTGTTATGTTAGGCTTACTTACACAAGTGTACTACATTCATTATATTCAGCATTGCAGCAGTAAGTCTTAGCTATATGGATAATTCACCCTAGCTAACAACATTTGAAAGATAGAACGGGAAAGAGTCCGGGATCCCCAGGAGAATGGTCCTAGCACAGCCTGATCTATACCTGGAGACGGGATTATGCTTGTAGTGCTTTTAAATGTACACAGCACCAAGATGCTACTTCTAGAATAAAACCCTTTCCAAAAGGCCCAAGATGAAGCCAAGGCCTTGCCCACTTTACACATAAAAGGATTATTTCTCAAAGAAATTCTGTTTTTCTGGAAAATGAGATATGACTGTCTCACCATAAGAGCTTTTAAATTCAGATACTCTACTTGTAGAGGTAAGAGGAACCCTTAACAGTTTTCCATATTAAGAACTTTAAGTCGGCCAGATAAGCAGGTTCTCTAACAGAAAATTAAGATCCCAAGGAGGAGCCATAAGTTCTTTGAGGTTTCTTGTGCAAAAATGCTTTAAAAAATAATTTAACATGAGAATGTACTGAAAGAGGAGGATCTATTGGAAGGCATGCAGCTATGGCTGATAATGAACCTTGACAGAAGAGTAAGAAAGGCCAAAGTAACTCTCACAAATATTCTAAAACCAGAGCAATACTAGCCCTGGATGGATGCTTATGTTGTTGCCACCAACGAGAAAACTTTTTCCATTTGCCAATATACAATTGTCTAGTAGCACACTTTCTTGCCTCCGTTAGTACCTACTACATGTACTCAGTAAACAGGTGCCTAAAGGGAATTAAGACATCATCCAGGCAGTCAGTTGAAGTTGACTGGGGCTGGGGGTATCAAAACCCCTGCTCTTGTATGAGTAGATCCTTTTTGTAAAGAAGTTTACAGAAACTGCCCCTGACCACTTCCAAAAGAAGGAAAATCACTGCTGCCTTGGCCAGAAGAGAGTCACCTAGATCTGAGAGAATTCTTTCTGATTTAAAGAAATTTGACGTCTCCACCAAGTGATTTCAATTTTGAGGGATTTGAAAATATAATGGGCATTTGTACTGGGACCAAAGACATTTCAGATGACATTTATCTTTCTCATAAGGAGTTTTTCCAATGGTATCTTGAAAATAATAGATGCCATAAGACTTAAAATCCAGAGGTTTTCCCCTCACATTGACTGAAGTCTGAGTGGAAAATCTTAGAAATAGATCTAGGTCTAGATTTTTTTTTTTCTGGGGAAGAAAAACTCTGAAATGATATGTCTAGCATACACCCCAGGAATACAATCCCATATAGTGGTATCAAAAAAGACTTGGGTGTTCTTTTGAAATCTCAGTTTGTGTAACATCTCTCTCACCCAAGAAAGATTTCTGACACTTTGAAAAAGACCCTTCAACAATAAGCAAGTCGTCTAAATACAAAACAATGTGGATACCCTGTAGCTTACTATGAACTGTAACTGAAGCTAGATACTTTGTGGTACAGTGAATAGTCCAAAGGGTAGAGCAGAGAACTGATAATATGATCCAAACACAATCTTAAGAAACACCTGTAGACTGAATGAAAACAGATGTGATACGCATCTTTTAAATCTAGTGCTATCAAGAAACTTAAGAAGAAGGGGTAAACAGGACTTGGGCACTATCACAAATTGGTCTAGAAAAGCTCGATCCAAAACTGATCTCTAAGCATTTTCTTTCTTTGACACCAAAAGCATACTTGTATAAAACTTTTCCTAAACTGGGAAAGGAGGAACTGGCTCTATCAATCCCGGAGACATGCGTTGAAAGGCAGGGGGAAATAAAGTCTGGTCTGATGGATGAGGAATTACCACCTGGAAAGGAAGAATTTCCTTCCACTGCCATCTGTAACCTTGATGAATATTCAGAACCCATCTGTCTGTTGCTAAAGAAAGAAGTGAAGATTGACAGAGTATAGGCAAAGAGAAAGAAATAGAGGGGCCCTAAATGAAAGACCAGCACACTGGTAGGAGTGTTTGGTAGAATCTAGAAAATAAGTTGACATTAAAAAAGGAATAATTAGTACAGCATATAAAATACTGCATGATAACTATACGAATCAATCAGATGAGGTTGGGAAGGATTAGGAAGAGAGACTGGATAAGCAATTTACAAAGAAACAATGGGGGATATATGTATGTCTCCCAAATACGCAACAAAATCTAGAAGATTTAGAATCTTTGTTTGGAGGTGTTTACATAATTTTTATACCCCAAGCATGCTCCAAAGAATTTTTCCTCAGGTAGACAGCAAATGTTGGAGGTGTGATGGGGAAGAAAGAGGTAACTGGGAACACTTTCTGGAAGTGAAATGAATTGGCAGACTAAAGATTCCCTGCAGTTTGCACTGTTGGAGATGCTGGGTGAGCAAATTGGAGCAACTAGGGAAATTACTTTTTTCAGCTATGATACAGAATCGGAACTGTCTAGACATAGAAAGGCCTTGCTGAATCTAATCATGATGGCTGCTAAAAAAGCAATTACTAGAAAATGGAAATCAAACTCTAAACCAACTTTACAAGAAGTAACGAAAATACAGTAGCAGATAAAACAACTGAACTGGGAACTTTGGAAAAGGGTAGGAGCAAATTACGTAAGAAAAATGGGAAATGTGGTATCAATACATGCACAAGAGGAATGAAGTTTAAAAGAAGGCAGGATATGAATGAGCTGTATTAATGGCTGACTGACAATGACTGGATGTATTAAAAGTGATGTATAATGTTTGCAGCTACAGTTATATTGGCATAGTTTAAGGTATAATGTTTGCAACTGAGATGGTGTTGTTACGGTATATTTTCATTTATAAAAGCTTCTTTGGCATCTCCACCTTGCTTCTCTCCAATGAGATCCAGCAGATTTTCAAAGATTATCCCAAAGTCCTTCACATCTACTTTATGCTCTGTAGCATGCTTCTTGGCTAATGGACCCTTTTAAAGCATCCACACTGGTCAAGTGTGGTACCATATTATTCAAGGCTGAGAAAACTTTCTTCCCATGGGCTCGAACTTCTGACAGCCCTGCAATCTCCTCAGCAGAAGCAGTCTCAGGAACAGACTGCAGTTGTGTGAAATTTTTAAAGTAGCTCACAGTATGATGATGATCTTTGAACATTCTGCTTAACACAACAGCACCATTATCCTCAACATCTGCATAGACTTTTTCCCAAACAGCACTAGCCATCCGAGCATCTTCAGCAGAAGGAACCATTATACTAAAGGCTTTGAGAAATAATTTACTAAAACTGTTTTCACACACAAAATGCAGCTTTATATAAATTTAAGATTGCCTACGTCATGCAAGAAAATTTAATAAAGATTTTATTTTATTAAAAAAAAAAAAAAAAAAAAGAAAATGTGAAGAGTCAGACTTTCATGAAGGAAAAAGGGATTGCCAGGATGGTGGGTGGGGCCCACATCCCTTAAACAGTCATTGTGACTTTAACTGTCCTTGGTTTTGAAGGGTTCCCGTACTCTCTTTGGAACCCCCTTGCAATTTCTTCTTAAACGTCTGTTTATCAGCATTTTGCTGAAAGTATTTATTTTGTTTCTTGCAAAAATTGGAAAAACAATTAATTACAAAATTTGGAAAAGGAATACTGAAAAAAAAAACTTTTCCCTTATCACACTCAACAGAGATCCCAAAAACTAAATCTCTATCCAAAGGAGAATTCAAAATCAAATTTTTCACATTATTTGAGAGTTTCTGAAAATATAGCCAAACAACCCTCAAAACAGTACCAGTGGCCATAACCCTGGAAGAAGTATCAACAGAGTCATACACACTAAACAAAGAGTTGTGACCTGTAAAACTGAAGTTAATCCATTTAAAACAGATTTTTCATTAAGAAACTGGAGACAAAATCATTCCTCATACTTCTGTGATTAGTCAGCATAAACTTCAACATACGAGCCTGACAATTTAAAATTCTGAAAATAAATGTTGCAGAATCATACACTTTTGCCCCATACTCATCAATTATTTTCCCATCTTTGAGTGCAGGATTAGAATTAACTAAACTTGGCTTTACTGGAAAGGCTCACCCAGACTCTGCCACAGCTTGCTGTGAGGGAAAGTTTAGTTTGCTTTTTATTTTTTCTATTTTGTATTACTTTGTCTTTTTCTATTTTGTATACTGCGATTTGTTTTCTTTACACTGTGTTTTACTTGTATTCTGCTTTTAACTGCATATTAAAACTTAAAGATAAACCACAGCTCTGTCTTTTGTGAGTTGGACAGAAATTTTCCCACCTTCCTACCCTGTTACTGTTGTGTTCTTAAACACCACTGTCTTTCTAGTTGCCTATCCCTTATGTTAATTTGACCATATATCTCGTTTCCCCTCTGCTTTTACTGGCTGGTGTGAGTAAGCACAAAATCATCATTTTGTGAAATCACTCTCCAACTATTTAAATGTATTGCCCATCCTACTGTATTCCATAGTACCAGAATACAAAACTGCTCACCCCCTTTCAATCTGTCTTGCTCTTTTATAAATAGTAGCTCTCCACTACAGCTAAACCTTAAGTTACTCACTTTCATATCTGATTAGTGCACACTGCTGTGTTTGGGAAAACCATTTTTTTCACCTTACCTTTAAGCATCTACTGCAAGACCACCAGTTACTGGAGAGCGCACATTCTGCCTCTCAGTATTCATCTTGGGATTAGTGCTTCTGTTTTCTCCTGGTAAGAGACGGAGTACGGTGACATTATTTCCTGGAGACTGCTGATAACCAGAAAGCCTAATAACTGCTTTATAGGTGACAGCTTGGAATCTGTGCTTATATTCTGTTCCTGGTGAGAGTAGGAGCAGATTGCACTGATTCATGACTGTTTCTGTCTGGAAAGCGAGGGTCTGTGCTTAACGTACTTGATTGGTCTGGTTGCTATTCGAGGCCTCTACCAGAAAAAGGCGACAAACCCTTACATCATCTGGGACCAGACTGTAGATCACTAGACAGGCTGTGGCCTGCTTCTATTCTTGGGATTGGTGCTAATTTGTATCAAGATTATATCAGCCCAGATGGGGCTCAAACCCACAAGCCCTGGCTTAGGAAGCCAATGCCTTATCCATTAGGCCACTAGGGCCTGAAAAAGACATCACTGCCAAGTCTCAAACCCAGGACCCTGTGCACTAGAGTCAGAGCAACATACCACTAAGCCAAATCAGCTGTAAATAATTTGCTTCTGGTGAGAGAAGAAGCAGAGTAGTATTGTATCCCAACAGCATGAAGCTGTGGTGATACCAGCTTTAGTAGTAGCCAGGCAGTAGCCATTCATCAGACTCCTCTGTTTTCATCATTCTTGACAGGCTAATTCTTTGTTTTCAGTAAGTACTGCTTGATTTGTTTCTAACTTTAGAATAACTGGTTAAATACTTCATCCTTAAATTTTCAGGGTCTACATATTAATTTCCCCTCAAGTGTTTGGCAGTGCTCTGTACAGACTCAAGACACCTTGAGTGACTTTTACTGTAAAAGCACAACTGAAAATTCTCCAATATCTAGTTGCACACAGGACTAGTTTGCAGTGACGAGCGCTGTCCACACAGTTACATAGTTGTAAATGTTTAGCAGAAAGATCCGCTATAGCAGCTGGGTCAGGTTTGGGATGAGTGTATAAAAACTTAAAAGATCGAGGAATGTTATACAATCTATATGCCCTTTTAGGGGCAGCAGTCAGGAAAATTGCAGGCAGTGACATGCACATCCTTGAAAACTGACAGCAGTTGGGTAATGGGTGAAAATTCTGAACACTCCATCTGTAACAACTAACAGTACCTTTCTGGGGACGGAAACACCTGTCTTCTTACTGAAAATACTGGCACATTCTAGAAATAGTCTCAAAGAAAGCGAACCCCCCCCCCCCCCGCAAACACACACACACACAGGGAGAATTAGATACTATCCTCTCAGAGTCTGAATCAGAAATTTGAGCAAAAAACCCTGCATCTGTCCTTTCATCTTCCTGTCCAGATTCAGAGTCTTGAATCTTTTGTAAAAAGAGGTATACCTACTGTTCAATAAACCATCTTGTAAGAAGGATCAATAGCCTGAATTAAGCCCCAAGCCACATCTAGTAAACTACTCCTGTTTGAGAAGGAGTAGCTCTAGGTTTAGCTTTTGCTTTCTTTTTGAAAGGAAAAAATGGGACCAACAGTAGGATCTTTTCCAGGGATGGGCACAACATTTAGCAGCAGGAAAACTCTGAAGGGCTTGGAGCTCAAACCTGCATTTTTAGGCAGCTCAGCTAGAGCTTCCTGCCTGTTGGAGTGCAGGGAAGGTGGCCAGCTGTTATATCCTTGCAGGATATAACCCTCACAGACAAATCTACTGCAGCTGGGATCAATATGATGAACATCCTTTGACTCTCAGAAGATGAAGCAAAATTACAAAGTACTCAACATACCAGCTGATCATTTTGAAGGCACTTTGTGATAGATGAGTACTTGGGTGCATCCTCTTTGTTTGACTCTCCTTGAAACCTTAAGCTGACATGTTCAGGTAAGCATACTTATTTACTGACATGCTTGGCACTGGATAAATCTCAGGTTTACAAACAGACTCCCACTTCAACAGGAGGTTACATCTGCAAGAAAACACACAAATGGCAAGGTCAAAGAATTTAAATGGAGTATTTTGTGTTATTTTTCTTGATGTAGCAGCTGGATCAATCCATGCACAGGGGCTTTTGCAACACCATATGAGGTTATTTTGCAATTTAAAGACCAGTCGATATGATTAGTCATCCAGAGCTTGGTGCTGGGGCCACACCTTTTCAGCACCTACTGCTCCAAGGTCAAGGCCAATGTCAAGGGTCTCGGGCTGACCAAGTAAATAAAAATGACCATTGCAAACTAGGAGCAAAAACAGAATCCCTCAAAGGCACAAACCTCCTCCAAGACATCACACAGACTAAACTGGTGCCATAGTCAAGGTCTAAAACTCAATGAAAAAAATGCATGGCCATACTGTGAAATCACTGCATTAATAACATAACCCCCAAGAGTTGACCTTTTGTCAGGGACTTGGAAAGTCATGTAAAAAGTGACTTTACCTCTGACCATCAAGTGTCTACTGAAGTAAGGAACTCATTTCACATTATGCAACTTACTTATAAGCAAGGGCATGGCATCTAGGTCCAAAGATATCACTGTACAATGCCCCCCTTCAGTATGTACCTGACCAAGAACATATAACCTGAGCATTCACAGAACAAATAGCATCAGAAACACCTGAACTAGGGACGTAAACCTCAACTGCAACATAAACCAGACATGCTGGAGGGACAGGTGTATGTCTCTCAGACTATCCCTACTGTGGAACGGACCTCCCATCCATGTAAAAGCAAGTTTCTCCCTGCACTCATTCAAGTACAACTTGGGACAATTAATGGGAAAGCATAAATTTACCCTGGTCTACCACTTACACCCCTACTAACTCATTCACTCCAATGAAGCTCAGGACGTTTGCACTGTAACTTCCAATGGCTAAAGCCTAAGCCCTTTGACAGAATCAAATTATGTCCTCATATTTCAAACAAATGTTCATATCTCAGGAACCATAGGGATTATGAAAGAAGTATAAATGGAAAATTGTGGAGCACAAACTATTTTTATAGTGGTAGTATTCTTTAGCTTTTAAGTCTTAAACTGAATTTTATAAGTCACAGTAAACAGTAACTATTACATTTGTAATATTTTGAAAACTTACAATATTTCAGCAACCATTCAAGATGCACACATACTGTAAGCATCATTTTATTCATCTACATGAGAGCTTTCATACGAGGCCAAGGAGTTCTGTGTTACCTGGTTGTTGAGATATTTACAAAAATGTAAGGTTTATATCTTTATAAATTAATATCACTAAAACAAAACTTAACATCTATTTACCTGCACTAGACAGAGATCAAATATTAATGAAGTTGAGTTTGCCATTGTGCAAGCTTTAAGATGAAATCTTTTAAAACCTTGCACATAGCATGGTTTTTGGAATTATTGATGCAAATATGACCAAGCAATATTTGACACCTAGAGGGGTCAGTAGGAGTTAACTACAGATTCATCTGGAGGCATCACTCAGATGTGATGAGTTAAAAAGAAGCATGTTAATGGCTCAGCCACTCTTGACCAAGTTATACCTCCTATAAAATGAGTAATATCATAACCTGTCAATACATTTAGGAAGCATGGCTAGGATTATAAAGGCTCTTTAGGGTCGTTAGCATAGTAATCACTTAACGTAAGATAAAAAAAAACAAACGGAAGTGCGTACACATGGCAATAATCCAACAAAATTCAGTAAAATAAAAGTTTCAATTCAGGTTAAAAATCGGTAAGCACTTTCACACAACAGGAGTGTTTCTTCAGACCATAAAACAGACTGACAAATGATTTTGATCTAGAACAGTCACATAGTAATCAAAACACCATAAATCACATGTGAAAGCGCTTACCAATTTTAAACCTGCATTAAAACTTTTATTTTACTGAGTGTTGTTGCATTGTTGCTGTGTATCTGCACCTCCATTTGTTTTTATCTTGCATCCTGTGGTTTTGAAGACGAGAGGAACAGTTAATTCCAAGGAAGTTCTCCATTTCTTTTTGGATTTTGTTGGTGAGCCTTGGGAGCATGGCAGAAGGGATTGACTGTGACACTGAATTTGAATTATGTCCCTAACAAATCAAAGAATTCCTTTGCAAACTGTGAATAACATCAGTTAATTAGTGGGAGGAGCTGAGAGACAGCATTGCTATTTTAATTAGAAATACCTGTAGTTATTTGAAGTGTTTGTGTGGTCAGCATTGCTCTGAGTATCACTCATCTCTGCATTTAATTTTGATTTGAAGCTCTTTATTTAAAGTTTGATCACTTCTATTTTATATCTTATTCCAGTATTACATTTGTTTTAAGTTTTCTTTTCTGCTGGAGTTTTAAGAGTTCCCCACCTACCTGCCCACTCCTCACTGTTTTGTTAAATTTGGTGGATTTTGAGTTGCCCACTACTACTATAAATATCACTTTGGACACTCCTCACACTCCCATCTCTTCAACTTATTCTACTAAGTAGACACAGCTCATTTGGGAAGGTCTACCCCCTTTAGTTTATCAACCTTAAATTATCATGTTTCATCCCTTCCCACTTAACCAAAAAAAAATGCACTTCATTCATCTGCTTTTATTGTATTTGTGTTTCTTCCTACTTTATTACTTTATTTTGCTTTTGCTGGCTGTTTTTAAAAGTACTCAACTGCATTTATCCTGCTGCATTTACTACTGCTTGTTAGTAGTCTGATTAAATTGTAACTGTTATTTTAAGCCTTTTGGTTTAACCGCTTGAGATTCAGGCCAGTTGTTTTACATTAAGAAGGTTTGTGATCTGCACTCTTGTGGCAGGACAGGTAGCTTACATCCTTCTAAGTTGGGAGCTGCCGATTGAAGGCTTAGTGTTGGTTATTCCAAAACTATCTCAGTTCTGGTTTAAGCACCTGGGCTTCAGGCCAGTTATTTTACATTAAGGTTTGTGGTCTGCACTCTTGTGGGAGGAAAGGGTAGATTCTGCCCTTCTGAGCTGCGAATTTCTGGTTAAAGGCCTATTGTGCCTGGTTATTTAAAATGTTCCTTTCTGAAATTGGTGCCCCTTGTTTGCTGTAGCATAGACTATATTCAGACCTGCTGAATCTAGCTTTGTTTGTATAACTTGAGCACTAATGCAGGAGAACTTCTCATTGAAGACTGCTGGAACAGGGCTCAGTTTTGAGCTTTTTTATTGCTTAATTTGTTTAAATCAATTTGCTACTGTTTTTTTTTTTTTTTTTTTTAACATATAAAAGTTCTAGCTTGTTTTCCCACCTTTCCTGTTACTAGAGTAGTACAGATAGAGATTTGCTGTACTCAGGACTGCATTGTAGTTTGTGCTTTCTCCTATTAACCTGGTGAACTTTGTCATTCTGAGGCAGTGTAGCAACTGCTTCATGTAAACAGACAACCCTCTCCTCTTACCTTCTAACACTCATATTTGTGAGAGATGCACTTGTATATCCAAACTGGAAGACACGCACTCTTCAGCCAAGACCAGAATAGCTGGTCAAGATGAGAAAGTCAACACCTGCACCACATCACATGGAACACATAGCCCTCCTGAACACCCATCATCCCAGCTCTTGCATAAAAACACAAACCACACACACACACCTTCACGGAGTCTCTCAATAGAAATTTACCCAAACAGCAGAGACCTCCAATTCACAAATGCACTTGACCACCACAACACAGCACAAATCACAAGACACATAGCTCACCTACACAGTGTGCCCCTCAACCTAAGCCCCCAAGGCAAAACAGCTTGCCCAATACACTAATCATAGGTGGCTTGATAGTGAGGCACACTGATGTCCCACTCACTAGGTTGAATAAAGAGAAGGTAACAGTCAGTTGTCTGCCAGGTGCCAGGATCCGACACATAACACATGCACTCGGGTCACTCCACAAGTACAAGTACGACTCTCCCATTTGTCAATGTGGGTATGAATGACCAGAGATGTACCTCCCTGGACTACATGAAAAGAGACATGGAGGAGCTCTCAGATTATGTGACCCAGGCAGGTATGACCCTAGCCCTGAGCAGCATCCTACCGTTCACCCAGAATGATACCGCAGTACAAGCAGAAAATGACTGACCAACAACTAAGTTTCTGGTGTCATACTAAGGGGATCCAGTATCTGTCTGCTTGGGATGACATGACCTCAATGTTTTGCCAGAAATGGCCTGCATCTGTCACCCCTAGGTTTCCAGATACTAGCTAAGGCTCTTGCCACCCCTATAGTGCCTTCTTTAGGCAGTGTTCCAAAGACCAAATAACCACCGTAACAGCTATAAATAAATGCAATCTGAGGGTCATGCTGCTCAGCGCTAGAAGTCTACATCTCAAGATGCACTCGCTCAAAGCAGTCCTCCAAATGTTGAACATTGACATTTGTGCTGTAATGGAGACCTGGTTTAAAGAAGCAGAAAGCACCCCTGCACTACCAGGCTATAACTAATTCCACACTTTTCGGCCCCAGAAAATGGACAAACTCCAAAGGCGGTGGCGTCTCCATATTCATAAAGGATATGCACACCTCCAGACTAGTAGCCCAGCACAATGCATTGGAGATACTTCAGGCACAACTAACAGTGGGTAAGACGGCGATTCAGGTTGTAGCCTGCTATAGGTCTCCAACCATGTCCCAAGACTCTCATTCCATGTTCGTAAGCACCCTGAAAACTATTAGGGTCCAACCTAACACTCTCATACAAGGTGACTTCAACTACCCCTACCATCAACTGGGAAAACTACTCGTGCACCAATACACTTGCCCAACGCTTCCTGGAATTCATTAATTCCAATGGGCTGGACCAGCTCATTTTTATCCCCCACTAGAGGAAGCAACATCCTTGACCTGGTTATTACTAACATGGGCAACCATTGCTCAACATCAATAGTCAATTACTCCCCTGGTTAGATCCAACCACAAACTAATCACCATGGAAATCCACATCTCACCCATACTACCAGCAAAGGCAACCACCATGAAAAACTTCTCCAATGCTGACTTGGGACTCCTAAAAACAGAGGTGGCTAACTTCACGGCACCCATGCAAATGGAAAATAGGTGCATGACCACCGAATCCATACACCAATGTGCTGTACGAACACGTACATAAATGGATGGAACTAGCCATACCCAACAGAACCAAGACGTTCTCCTCCAAAAAAAGGAAGCCAATGTGGTGCTCCTCTGCCATTAACAAACTCTACAACAGAAGGAAGGAAGAAACTGTTGCAGAAAAAGGTGAAGTCCCAAGACTGGAAAAACTCCCTTATTAGCCTCAACAAAAAGTTGAGATCCCTCATCAAAACCTCTAAAGCTAGCTATGAAGACAGAACTGTGGCAGACACTAAAAAGAACCACAAAGCTTTCTACAGTTATATTAAGAATCTCCATGGCAATACACAGTTTTGCTCCGAGTTACTGCACAATGGTACCTCCTATACTGAGCAAACAGATATTGCTAACATACTGGCCAACAGATTCAGTGACAACTTTCCCCCTCTTTCCCCCCTAAAGGACCAATCAATACCAGAAGAATGCCAGGCACCCAGCATTACTGCAGCGCAGGTTAAAGCTGCATTGTTCAAGGCCAAGAATACAACTGCCATGGGACCAGACAATATCCCTGGCTGTGTTCTATATGAACTACAAAGTGAACTGGCACCACAACTGTGTGCCCGGTTCAATCACAGCCTCATCTCAGGCTTTGTCCCTAAAGAACAGCGCACCGCTACAGTCGACCCTCTCCATAAAGGGGGAGCGACTACAGACCCTGGGAATTATCTTCCCCTTAGCCTGACAAGTCTGATATGTAAGGCTATGGAGCACATCATCATGGACATAATTAATAAGGATACAGGGAATCTCCAAACTCTGGATCCCACGCAATTTGGTTTTGTGAGGGGTAGATCATGGCTGCTCAACCTGGCTGACTTCTTTGAGTCAGTCACCAGAGCTGTGGATGAGGGCAAGGCAGTTCATACAGCCTATCTCGATCTGGCCAAGGTCTTTGATACCAGTCCCCACTCAGGAATTATTGACAGACTCACCAAACTAGGCATCAACCCCTATATCACTAGGTGGGTTGCAAACTGGCTCACAGACAGAACCCACAGTGTGAAAGTAGCTGACTCCAGTCAGACAGGCGACCAGTCACAAGTGGAGTCCCACAGGGATCGGTCCTGGGTCCTCTCCTGTTTGGCATCTACTTCTCAAAAGTCCAAGCCAACACAGAGGGACTCTGGCTGACCAAGATCACCGACTATTGCAAGCTGAGAGCCATTATTAACTCCCCAAGTGATGTAGACATCCTAAAGAAAGGCCTCACTGAGACCAACGACTGGTGTCGAAACCATGCCTTAAGTTTAATGCAAAAAATGTGTTGTCATTCCCTCAGTTTCCACTAATTACCACATTGATGGTAGCCCACTGAACACTGAAGGTGTTAGAAGAGATCTGGGGACACAGGTTGACAGCAACTTCTCCTTCGACCACCACATTGCCACTGTGGTCAGAAATCTTCTGTGGCACATCTCATTACCAAGAGTTTTGCATCCAGGAAGAAAGAGGTCATCATATCTCTCTACTCTTCCCTCATTAGGCCAATCGAGTATAATGCCCCATACAGCATGTACCTCACTAACCAGCTGGAAAGGCCATAAATGTAGACTACCTTGATTATAGCAAGCTCAGATGCTCATAAGCCTAGTACTTACTATACAGCAGTAACTTCTTATTGTAACATTTGTTAATATCTGTTATGTACTTCACAGATAAAGATTCTAGTTGTCTACTGATGTACTATATTCTTCACCTGTAAATATGTTGTAAGTAATTGCTATGTTAAATTGTTAATCGCTATGTAATCCAATGTAACTACTGTCTGTATATTTTATTTTAACTGTGGAGCTTTTCTCCCCGGGCCTCTGCTGAAAATGGACCTACGCCCGGACGGACACTCCCGGTCAACAAATGTAAATAAAATAAATAAAAATGTACCTCACGAAGAGGATCCTAGGCCTTAAACAGATGCCTACATGGACAGACTCTAAAAAACTCCAGCTTTTCTCTCTCTCATATCATCTATTAAGAGGCAATCTCTGCTTGACTTACAAAGCCATGTCTGACCCAGCCCTGTTAGAAATGTTACACCTAAAGACACGCTCCAGGGACCTCAACCTCATTACCACAATCAACAGAAAATGCTGGAGGGACAGGTTCATAACCCAGAGACTGCCCATGCTCTGGAATAGAATTCCCATAAATGTCAAGCAGAGCACCTCACTGGCCCTTTTTAAGAGAAATCTTGATGAGTGGATGGGAAATTAGAAAGTTCACCCTGGGGATCACTCCAGTAGCTCTACTTGATAGAGGCACCGGGAACTTATGGCAGCATGAGGCCAGGGCACTTCTATGGGCTAGGCTTGTTACATGTGGAAGTGAACCCGCTGTTATCTAAAAGGAGGGTGGGCTCTGTATCAATTGAGGAGTTTCAGAAATATGAGGAGTGAGCCCTCCAAGTGGATATGAAAGAATTAGAGAATGACTTATATAGGGTGAAGCACCTGCAATGGCAGAGGATGTATTTTGAGGCTTGTATGTTTCATTGAGTTATCCCCCATGGATTAAGGGTTCTAAATATACCCACATATGGCGATACATATAAAGACTTGCTCAGCAGATGACAACAACTTAATACAGAGCTAAGCTTCAACTATACTCATCTACTGTCAGAGTTTTTTGGCCCTACAGAAAAAGAACTTTTGGATAATAAGAGATGGCAGTTACAGACAGTTTCAGGGTGAGTTGTGTTCTGAGACTCTTGAAGCAGTAATGATGATGTGTATCTTTATGAACAGCATTTAATAACCCAAAAAAATAAGAAATTGAACCGCAATGTTACTGATTTTAAATCAGGGGCATGTGTTTTCATAGCCCCGGTCTAATCAACAAGACTTTGGTAGCGGTTCAAAGCAATTTATGGAGAAAACTACTTTAGTTGTCAATGATGACAATCCCATGAATGAGAGCAGTTCAAACAGCGAATTAACTTCTGAGAAATGATCAACTGTCCTATCAGGTGAGGAGTCCGAGCAATTCAACCAACCAGATGTTAGGAGGAAGACACTAGCCACCAATCAGCCTTCTCTCCCCTTTACATTACCCATATGTCACTCAGGGGCGGGGAACAAACCTCACTCTCTGAGCAGAGGACAGAAAAGGTATAGACTTTCAGGAGACAGAACAGTTCAGCCCGAAAAGGAAACTATGGAATTGGAAAATAAATGTTTAGTTTGGAATACTTCGAGTAAAGAATTAACTCAGCCTGAAGAATCGCTGTTACAGCAAGGGCTTTCGTTTATCCCTGCTCAAAGGTCAGATATCACTGAAATGATAGTGGACTTAAAAATGTATGTACGCAACATTATCTTAAAAGTTATGTTTAATGGCAATGACAGTAATAATGTAAGTTTTAAGAGACCAAGTTTATTTCACCCACCAGTGCATCCTACTTTAGATGCGTTTTGTAAAAAAAATGTGAGGTGGATTTATATAAAGCTACTTATTGAGAAAAAATGTAATAAAGGTTTCTGTAATCTAAGTGAATCTGAAACAAGAGCACTGAATACATTGCACACTGATTTAGAGCTGGTTATCAAGCCGGCAGATAAGGGTGGGGCAATAGTTTTAATGGATCTACAATTTTATGTCTCGTCCATTTTAAATATGTTGATGGATGAAAGTACATTCAAAAGCATAGATAATTCCTATATAGAGATTATTAAGGCCAGACTGTTTTCTTAATGACTTGATAAAGTACAGTTTTGTACCTACCATAAATGTAGATGTCCGAACTGGATAGCATCTGCAGTCATAACAAATGGGTTGTCCTGTCGTCAGGCAGCCCTTCGGTCGGCCGGATTCCAAAGTCTGGGTCCGGCTTCGGCTGATGTCGCACTTCACCCGACGTCATCTCTGCTGGTCTTCGGGTATAAAGGCATCAGCCGACGCCATTTTCCTCAGTGTTTCTTGCCCCAGATGCCAGTTGCCCTCTTGGAAGGCTAAATTTTGGATAAATGCCAATGTTTCCAAAAAGTAGAAGGCAAACACAAAAAATAAGCATGTATGTACATATATACAAACAAATACACCATAAGAGACTCCCCCCCCCCCAGGTAGCTATTAGGAGGGTAAATACCCTAGGAGTACCACAGAGGGGAAGGAGGGAGGGTAATCCTGACTGCAGATGCTATCCAGTTCGGACATCTACATTTATGGTAGGTACAAAACTGTACTATGTCCTTCATGGATGCATCTGCAGTCATAACAAATGGGTAGAATACCATAGCCAAACTAGGGGAGGAGGAAGAAAAATTATGGTGTAGTTAGGATCCCTTGCAGTACAGCAGTGGCAAACCCTGCTCGGGATCTGGAGTATAGAGGTAAATTATAATGCTTGGCAAATGTATGCACGGAGGTCCAAGTAGCCGCCTCAATAATGTCCTTGGTTGCCACTCCTCATAAGAAAGCTGTGGTAGTGGCTGTAGCCCTTGTAGAATGAGGTCTTATGTTCTGTGGAATTGGTTTTCCATGGTAGGAGTAACAGAATCTTATGCAATTTCCTATCCATTTGGAGATTGTCTGTTTGGAAATTGCTTTTCCTTCCCTTCCTGTTGCATAGGCTACAAAAAGCTGGTCAGTTTTTGTTACTTTTGGTTCTGTCCAGGTAGTAGCGTAACTGTCTATGTACATCCAAGGTATGCAGCATTCTTTCCCCTCTGTTTTGTGGATTGGGAAAGAAGGTAGGTAGGTGGATTGCCTGGTTTAAAGACACTCTGGATACAACCTTAGGCATAAATGTAGGATTAGTTCTCATGGACACCCTATCTTGATGGAAGATTAGGAAGGGTTGCACTGCCATTAAGGCCTGTAGTTCGAAACCCTCCTTGCTGAGGTAATTGCCAGTAGGAAAGCAGTTTTCCATGACAGGTGTTGTAGATCTGCTGTTGCTGCTGGTTCAAACAGAGGGAGTGTCAACTTTTCTAGCACAAAGTTCAAGTCCCATGCTGGTAATGGTGGTTTCCTAGGAGGTTTTACATTCTTGATCCCTCTGAGGAACTGCCTGAGTAGAGGATGTGAAAAGACAGGTGGATCAAAGCTGTATTCTGCTGAAATAGCTGATGCATGTATCTTGATGGAGGAATAGGACAGGCCTGTATGTAGAAGCTCTGCCAAGTACTCCAGAATGTTAGCAATAGACACATCTTTTCCTCTTTCAGTACTCCAAATGACAAACTTTTTCCATTTTCCTGCATAGTTCCTTCTTGTTGAAGGTCTGCGGGCTTCAAGGATAATGTCTTTAACCCTTTGGGAAAGGTCTGGGTTAGTTGCTGCTATGTGATGTTCCAGGCAGTCAGTTGCAAGGTTTTTAGGTTTGGATGCATGATGTTGTAGTTGTTCTGAGTTAACATCAAAGGCATCAGGGTATTGACCACATTTTCTCCCGAGACATGCTCCTCAGCAATGGGTACCAGTGTTGTCTTGGCCAGTTCGAGCTATCAGGATTATCCTTGGGCGTTCCTCTTTGATTTTCAGTAGTACCTTGTGCATCAAGGGAAGAGGTGGAAATGCATATGCTGTCAGGCCTTTCCAGCTGAAGGATAGAGAGTCCACCTTTCATGCAAGTGGGTGGAATGTCCTTGTGCAGAATTTTTTGAGCTGGTGATTGAGTGGGGAAGCGAATAGATCTATTTGTGGCATTCCCCATTTCTTTGTGATAGCCTTGAAGATGTCCGGGTGTAGCATCCATTCGTGAGCATCCGAGGTGGTTCTGCTTAACATGTCTGCTAGGGTGTTCTCTTTTCCGGCACAAATATTGCCTGTAACTGGATGTTGTAGCTGAGAGCCAGATTCCAAAGGTCCAAAGTCATTCTGCATAGGGGGTATGAATGAGTGCCTCCCTGTTTGTTGATGTACCACATGACTGTGGTGTTGTCTGTCCTTATCATCAAATGGCCTTCTTTGAGGAATGGTCTGAATTTTTGGATTGCCAGTTTTACTGCCAGCATTTCTTTTTGGTTTATGTGCAGATGCAGCTGGTCCTGAGTCCACAATCCTTGTATGCATTTGTCCAGCATGTGCGCCCCCCATCCTAGGTCTGAGGCGTCCGTTGTGATGGTTTGGCTTGCTCGAAAGTTGTGGAAGGGTAAGCCTGGGTTTGACTGGCATGCTTGAGCCCACCATAGGAACTCCTGTTTTAGGCATGGGATTAGTGGTATTTCTGTTTCTAAGCTGTGCCTGTGCTGAGACCATAAATTCTTTAGGTACCACTGTAGCTTTCTCATATGCAGTCTGGCATGTGGGACCAGGATTATGCATGATGCCATGAAGCCCAAGGCCTGCAGAACTTTTCTTGCTGTTAGTTTGTTCTGCTTTGTTAATGCCAAGAAGTAAAGAGGGAGCTCTTTTGTTTTCTGCAGTTAGGAATGCCATTTGTATTACTGTGTCCAATTCAGCCCAAGAATGTTCTTGTTTGGGATGGTATCAGCCTTGACTTTTGTAAATTGACTGTGTATCCCAGGGCTTGTAGCAAGTAAATGACCCTTTGTAAATCAGTTGTCAGCTTGCTTTTGTTGTCCGCTTGTAACAGGCAGTCGTCCAGGTATGGATAAATTTGGATTCCCTGTACTCTGCAGTGAGCGATTACTGATGCCAGGCATTTTGTGAATACTCTGGGCAGTAGATAAGCCAAAGGGCAATGCTGAGAATTGATAATGCTCTGATCCTGCAAGAAATCTGAGGTATCTTCTGCAATTTGGTCGAATGGGGACGTGCAGGTATGCCTCCTTGAGATCTAGAGTTACCAGCCAACACTCCTTGCCCAGCATGGGAAGAAGTTGCTGTAGGGTCAGCATTTTGAATTTTGGGACAATGATGTATGTGTTTAAGATGGACAGGTCGAGAATAGGTCTCCAACTTTTCTCTTTTCTTGGCACTAGGAAGAGTCTGGAGTAGAATCCTTTGCCCTGTTCTGTTATTGGTACTCTTTCCACAGCTCTCATCTTTGTTAATTCCGCTATCTACTGCAGAGCTTCTGTTTTTTGATTTGGAGGCAGGTTTGGCATTCCTCTTTTTACTGGTAAGGTGTGGAAGTGGAACCGGTAGCCTTGGTCTATGGTTTGCAAAATCCACTTGTCTTTTGTGATATAGTGCCAATTTTTCGAAAATAAGGCTAACTTTCCGCCTAATGGTGCTGCTATTTGGTCCCTGGTAGGCGGAGTCAGAACCAAGTCACTGTGATTGTCCTGTTGCAGTGGCAGTGGTTGTGTCTGTGCCTCGGTTATTGCCTTGCCACTGTCGTCCTCTGTAGGCACCTCCTCTGGATTGATTTCTGCCTCTAGAGAGTCTATTCCTGCCCCTTTGGGATCTTGTGGAGTCAGGAAAGGACCAATTTTTGGCAGGCCAGTTCCTGCTAAACCTTGGGGGCTGAACCTGTAAGAAATCTTTAACTGTTTGTACAGATTTTGCCTTTTCTTCCATTTTCTTCATTACCTGCTGGGCAGGTGTACCAAATAGACTGGCCTTATCCATAGGAGCATCTAATAGCTTTGCTTTAACATGATCCGGTAAGACCTGTTCTTTCAACCATGCATGCCTTCTTATCACTGTGCCAGTCATGGCTGATCTAAATGAAGCCTCCAGTGCATCATAGCCACATTTTAAGGAATGGTTACTAACCTGTTGGATGTTATTCACCATTTCTAATACATATTTCTTATCTAAAGATTCATCAGAGGACAGTTTTTTAGATAACTGATCAAGCATAAACTCTTGGTATTGTATCATATGAAACTGACAGTTTAAAGCTCTAGCTGAGAGAGTAGCAGAGGTGTAAACTTTTTTCCCCCATCTCTCTAAGGACCTGGATTCCCTTTCAGAAGGAATAGGGTTTTTTGCTGTGGTCGAGGCTACTGCCTTAGGCCCCTGGGATATAGTTTCGGGGTCTGCAAGTGGGGCCTTGTATAGGTGGTGATGAGTGTCTGGCACCCTGTAAAATCTATCTGGTTTGGCAGGGGCTGGAGGTAAAGAATCAGGAGCAGTGCAGACATCATTAAATGCATCATCCACAACAGGCAGTACAGGAGGTATAGCTAAGGGCCTGTGTTGTGGTAAGTGCAGAAAAGTCCTAAGCCTTTTTCTTGAATCTGAGAAATCTTGTCCCTGCCATTGGAATTGTTCTCTCATGGCATGTAAGGTTTCCCCAAAGGAAAATTCCTCTGGTGGAGAGGCAGCTGGAATGGATTCTTCAGCATCGGAATCTTCATAAGTAGAAAAAGGAGCCTCTGGCTGGTCTGTAATGTCCGAGTCATCCGCAGAATCATCAGAGGACACTGGCTCGGGGGGCTCTGCTCTAGGTCTCTTTTCTGGGGGCTGAGAGGCCCAGTCTGGGTGAGATTGGGATCCCCTAATTAAGGATATTAAATCTTCTGCCAGAGTAAGCATTTGTGAACTAGGAGTGGGCCTGTGTGAGGGGGGCTTAACAGGCACAGATTTAGCAGATTTGGCTGCTTTAGCCCTGGCAAAGGCCTTAATAGACATGGCTGCAGGAGGCCTAGCAGCACCACATGCTGGGGTAGAGACATCCAAAGGGATGGTGTCTGATAAATCACTAGGAACCACAGTTGTAGGCAAAATTTCTGAGGCCGATTCAGGTAAGGTAGCAGGAGCCTCAGTAGTAATCATGGATTCGGCTGAAGATTAACCAGTTTTCTCGGTTTCGGCCGAAACCGAGACACTCGCGGCTTGCTTAACCGTGGTTTCGGCCGAAACCGCGGACCGCGAGTGTCGGCCTTTTTCTTTGCGTTTTTTAACAATTTGGGTAGTCGGAGGATCCGACGGCATAATGTACGCAAAATCTGTGCCGAAAAACTGTTCAGCAAACTCCGACCGACGCCTAAGCGTTCGTCGGTTGAAAGAAGCACAGGCCGAACAGGCTGCTACGTCGTGGTCTGGGCCTAAGCAAGGCAGACAGTAAGAGTGGAAATCTTTATGAGGTATTTGTTTCCCACAAGTTAAACAGTTATTGACTTTTTCTGACATCGGCTGAGGCAAGAAAGAGTCCCCAACGGGTACTTAGCTTTTTAGAAGTCTTCGAAGTAGTATTCGGTAGTAGTAATCTCTGGATCTGACCGACCAGCACTTGCGAACAGCTTCTGCTTCGGGCGCCACGTGGCAAGAAAGACGGAGGAAAATGGCGTCGGCTGATGCCTTTATACCCGAAGACCAGCAGAGATGACGTCGGGTGAAGTGCGACATCAGCCGAAGCCGGACCCAGACTTTGGAATCCGGCCGACCGAAGGGCTGCCTGACGACAGGACAACCCATTTGTTATGACTGCAGATGCATCCATGGAGGACATCTATGGAATTGTTGAATTATGTTAAGGCTCGTTTTCCTTTGATTCTGGTCTTTCAGGGACTCCCTAAGACTCAAAGATCTGGTTAAACCATTGTTTAGACCCACAGACCATAGTAAGGCCTGGTTGACCGAGCCCTCTTCCATCGTTACAGAGCAGAAGCTTAAAACAGTGTTGGACCAAACATCTCTGGTTTTGAAGGACTCAATATTTTTGCAAGATTTGAGTGAGCTCATGAATGGTGAAGGATTATATTTTAATGGTTTGTTTGTTACCATGGATGTAGCCTCTCTTTTACCTGTATTCCGAATCTCCAAGGTATAGAGTTTGTGAGGGATTACCTCCTAGAAAAGGGTGACTATGATAGAAGTATTGTTGATTTGCTTACCTTATTTCTGGAAATTGTTCTAGATAATATATTTCTCTTTGAAGGGAACTTATATTTGTAATGTGTTGGTGTAGCTATGGGCACTTCATGTGCCAATAGCTACTCCAATATGGTCCCTAGCACAATGCGAGAACAAATGTGCTTTTGCTAACAATGATTTTGCACATCACTTGCGTTTTTATTGCAGGTTTCTGGATGATACATTCCTGCTGTGGGAGGGCTCTGAGATGAAACTGCAAGGTTTTCTGGAATACTTATATTCTACATCCACTTTTTTGAAGTTTACTTCACATATTTCTTATAATAACAAGGAGTTCCTGGATGTATGCATATATAAGGAGCCAGGATTTGGCTATGGAACTGGTCTTTATAGGAAATCCTGTAGACAAAATGGCTTTCTGCAATGCAATAGTATGCACCCTTCTTATGTGTATAAAAATATTCAAGGGGCAGGGTATACGTATTTCAAGACTTAATAGTTCAGAATCAGGCTTCCAGAAGGACCTAGTCCTTTTGAAAAAAATAATTCTTGGACAGGAGTTAAAGAAATTAGTAGTTTATTTGCCATTTTGGGCCAATTTCTCTCTCTTTCATTTCCCTGCTATAAAACCCACATTTGCGAGGTTTTTGGGCTAGTATACAGCTCAGCAAGTTCCTCCCTGGTGCCCTGCAGAGTTCTACAGCAGCAGAGAGACAAAAGAGAGACTTTGGAGTGATTAAGTATCATGTTTCTGTATTTTCTTGCTGCCTTTAGCTAATTCCACCTAAAACGCCAATTTTCTACAGTTTCTGTGATTTAAAAAGCTTGTTTCAGCTACATATTGTACTTATTTTACTGCCTGCACTTTAACAAAGTCGTTTTTGTGTTTAAATTACCTCTAACTGTTGTAGGATACACACTCAAGTGTAATAACCATTTCTGTGCATTTAAAGTGTTCTTTTGATTGTATCTGCTTTATTTTCTGAAAAAAAAAAAAAACTTGTTTTCCCACCTTTCTAAGCTAGTATAGTCCAGTTTTCAGGTTAGTGCTGAATTCAGGACTGTGTTACAAGTTTCTGTGTTTGCCCATACCTTACTTGGAAAGAAGGAAGTTTCTCTGTTCACTGTGAGAAAGGGAGCTTTGAGCAGCCTATCAGTCACTGGAAGAGTGGTTTTCATCCCAGAAATTAGTAGTTTATTGGCCATTTTGGGCTAATTTCTCTCTTTCATTTCCCTGCTATAAAATTAGAAGTTATGTACTCACCATAACGTTCCATCTGAGTAGGTGACTTCATTTGGATGCAACCTGTGGGTATCGGATCCGACCTCGGATCCGAGCCGGCATTTCAAAAGCTTTAGGCTCCAAGCTCCTAGCTCCTCCCTCTTACCCATAACCCCTTGCCAAGCCCTGACTGACCTCAGATTGAGTTTGCCTAAATAATACTGACTACAGTACATGAACAAAAGCATAATACTCGCTCTATAAAGGTCAGGGGGATGGAGGGGGGGATGGTTGCATCCAAATGAAGTCACCTACTCAGATGGAACGTTATGGTGAGTACATAACTTCTAAATCTGAAGTAGGCAGACTTCATTTGTCTGCAACCTGTGGGACAGAGTCCCCAGCTACCTGAATCTTGGGCGGCCGTCATGGAAGGATGTTCCGAGCACCGCTGAGCCAAAGGATGCTCTTCCTCTGGAAATAACATCCACTTTATAATGAGAAATAAAGGTATGAGGCGAGGCCCAAGTAGCTGCCACGCAGATATCATCCAATGACACACGGGACTTAAAGGCGGCTGACGTGGAGACTGCCCTAGTAGAATGAGCCGTAACCCTCTGAGGAGCAGGTCTACCTGAAGTGTCATAAGCCTGCAGAATACAATTAGCAATCCACCTAGATAGTGTGACTTTAGATACTGCTTTACCCAAAGCAAATTTAGCAAAGGAGACGAACAGCTGATCTGATTGCCTGTGACCAGCTGTTCTGTGAATATAAAATCGTAATTGTCTATGAACATCCAAAGAATGTAATTTGTATTCTCCTTTGTTTGAGTACTTGGGAAAAACACAGGTAAATTGATTGACTGGTTGATATTAGATTCTGAAGAGACCTTCGGAAGAAAAGATGGATTGGTCCTGAGGCACACCCTATCTGGAAAGAAAGAAAGGTAAGGCGGCTTGACGCATAGAGCCTGAAGTTCAGACACTCTTCTGGCTGAAGTGATAGCTACTAAGAAGGCAGTCTTCCAGGAAAGGTACTTTAGATCTGTAGAAGCTGCAGGCTCGAAGGGAGGAGCAGTAAGGGCTTGCAGAACTAAGGATAGATCCCAAGGTGGTACAATTTCCTTGACTGGAGGCCTCAATAAAAAAATCCCTTTGAGAAAGGTTTTGCACAATTTAGCCGTCATGAGGGGAGCTGTCTCATGACCAATGTGATAATGCGAGATGGCTGCCAATTGTACCTTAATCGTGGAAGAACTTGCCCCTTGATGAAAGAGATCTGTTAAAAAATCCAGCACTGCTGACATAGGTGCTGAGAAAGGATCCAAAGTTCTCTGAACCGCCCAAATAGAGAATCTCTTCCATTTACTCCGATAAACCTGCCTGGTGGAAGGTTTATGAGCTGCCACTAAAATGGCCTTGACCGGTGACGAGATACCGGGAGTCCTAATCAAGGATGGAACTGGAGCAGCCAAGCTGTCAATTTCAGGGTGTGTAGATTGGGAACCGAAATTCCCAGAGGGTGGGAGATGAGATCCGGAATCGGATCCAGAATCCATCCAGGGTGGATTGATTTTGTGAGACCATACAAAGGGGAACCAGGGTTGACGAGGCCAGAACAGGGCAATGAGAATCATTCTGCTCCCCAAACTGTTGGCTTTCTGCAGAAGCCTCTGCATCAGAGGTAGTGGAGGGTAGGCATAAAGGAGACCGGGAGGCCAAGCATGCACCAGTGCATCTCTCGGGAATTCCCCTGGTGGGGGAAGCAGAGCGAAGAAATTGTCGCATTTGGCGTTTGAGGGAGAGGCAAAAAGATCGCAACAGGGTTGCCCCCAAACGGCAAAAATCTTCTTCGCTACCTGAGGATTGAGAGACCACTCGTGAGGTGACAGAATGGTGCAACTGAGTTTGTCCGCAAGGATGTTGGATTTTCCCGGAATGTGCGTTGTTACCAGAAAGCGTTTGGTGGAAATTGCCCATTCCCAGACTCTCATGGCCTCTCGACAAAGGGGATAGGACCTGGTTCCTCCCTGTTTGTTGATGTACCAGACTACCGACATGTTGTCTGTCTGAATCGCAATAGTCCCTGAAGGAAGAACGTGGTGAAGTGCTTGCAACGCTAGGAGCACCGCCCTCATTTCCAAGACATTTATATGCAACGACGTCTCTGTGGGGTTCCACGTGCCTTGGACAATCTTTCCCGCAGAATGCCCCCCCACCCGAGGCAGGAAGCGTCCGTGGTCACTGTGGCTCGGGGAAAAGCAGCACAAAAAGGTCTCCCTGTCAGGGGCTCCGGAGACAGAAGCCACCAAAGAAGGGAATTCTTGCACGCTTTGCTGACCGCTATCGGAGAGTTGAGAGGGGAACTGAGAGGGGACCACTGAACCTGAAGGGTCCATTGAAGAACCCGCATGTGTAGGCGCGCATGAATAAGAAGCGGGATAGCTGCCGCCATCGAACCTAGTGCCCTCAGGACCGAAGCTGCAGTCGGAAATGGTTGCAGGACCGCTGCTACATGACACTTCAGGTTGGCAATTCTGTCTGGAGTGAGGAAGGCTCGCATTGACCTGGTGTTTAGCCTTCCTCCTATGAAATCTATAACTTGTGTGGGGTGCAGCAAAGATTTCTCCCAGTTGACAGTGATGCCCAACCTTGGGGCTAGTCGAAGAAAGTAGTCCCTGGCTGAGCACACAAGATGCCTTGATGATGCTGTCAGGAGCCAGTCGTCCAGGTACGGAAAGACCTGTAATCCCTGGAGCCTCAGGTGGGCCGCTACAACAGCTAAGACCTTGGTGAACACCCTGGGGGCTGAGGTGAGACCAAAGGGAAGGGCCCTGAACTGATAATGACTGGCTCCCAGCCGGAAGCGAAGAAACCTCCTGGACCGTTTGTCCATGCGAATGTGGTAGTACGTGTCCTTGAGGTCGATGGAGCACATCCAGTCGTTCTCCCTCAAGAGGGGGAGTATAGATTGAAGGGTGACCATCCGGAACTTTTGCTTCGTTACTGACAGGTTCAGCAGGGAAAGATCAAAGATCGGTCTTAAGTCCCCCGTTTTCTTTGGCACTAAAAAGAACCTGGAGTAAAACCCTGACCCGGTTTGATCTGGGGGGACGCACTGGATAGCTCTTTTTTCTAGCAGCTGTCCAATTTCGATAGCTGCTGCCTCCCTTTGGTCGGGTGGAACATCTGGGAGGCTGCAAGATCTGGGGACCTTGTACAGGGGAATTGTATAACCTCTGGATATCACGAAGCACCCAACGGTCTGTTGTGATGGACTCCCAAGAAGTCAGGTGCCTCGAAAAATGCCCCCCGACTGCCTCCAGAGACGGACAGCCGGGCAACCCTTCAGGGCTGCTGCGTGGGCCTATCAGAGAAAGGTTCTCTGGACCCAAAGTTGCTAGGAGCCCCCCTGCCTCTAGGACGGCGACCTCCCCGTCCTCCTCTGCCACGGAAGGACTGGTTATCCGGAGCAGGTTGGGACTGCTGCGATTTCTGGAACCACATCTTCTTCTGTCCCTTTTGGTTCTTCGAGAAGGACCTCTGGGGAGCTGAGAAGCGGACTCCGACGGCAGACAGCGTCTTCCCGTCCTTCTCGCTCTGGACTAATGTTTCGCGAACAGTCTTGCCAAACAAGGCAGAACCATCGAAGGGGGCATTCGCGAAGGTCGCCTTGAAGGGCTCTGCAAAATCACAGTGGCGGAGCCAGGCCTGTCACCTCATGACTAGGCCTGCTCCGCTGGCTCTAGCGGCTCCCTCAGTAGCGTGAGAAAGCAGCCGCATAGATGTATTCGAAACTGATCTGAGAGTGGCCATTCGAGTGGAGTATACCTGTTTATCCTCACTCGACATGGACTCTGGGGGAGATGCAGCGTATTCTTTAATCAGATCCCGCTGCATCCTGATGACGTGTGCCATGTAGTTCAGCGCTCTCAAAGAGAAGGTTGCTGAACTGAAAACTCGCTTCCCAATGCGATCCATCGAGCGGGACTCCTTGCCCAGAGGATGCATAGAGGGACTCTCCTGGGCCAACTCCCTCTTAGTGGCTGTAGCCATCATCATGGCATCTACTGGGGGGCCTTTGCTCCAGTGAGTGCGGTCCGCCGGAGGGGAAATGATACGATCCGGACGCTTAGGTACAGGCTCAACAGTGTCCGGATCCTTCCACGCTCTGATGGATATAAGGTCCACCAGAGGGTCGGCAGGAGGGGACACCCAAGAGGTAGAAGGGCCCGCCTCGAATGCCTCCAAGAACACAGACTCGTCTGAGGAGGCCTTGGGGGCAGACCACCCCCCCCTGATCCTCAACATTTCCATAATGTCTCCAAATGAGACGTCTTCAGGGGGTGACCTTGGGGAGCCCTCCCCTTCATCCAAGTCTGTGTCTTGAACGGACTCGGGGGAGTCCATGTGCCTCCTTTTGCACTTACGCTTCCGAGGTACTTCTTCGGGGGGGCTGTCCGAGGAGTACTCTTCCGCAGCTGGATGTTCCAAGGGAACTACTTGGGACATCGAGGCGGGCTGTCCCTGGGACCGGCTGGTGGGGGCCTGGCCCAACTGCAAGGGAGTGCGGGATGGAGCCGTGGCAGGGACCGGGGGTCCGGTAGTCCTCAACAGCGCCCTTTCCACTACGTCGAAGGCCGAGGGGGAGCCAGCTTCTCTAAACCCGAGCCGACCCCCACTCGGATCCGGCCTTGCGGATCGGGCGAGCGAGACCGTCGGATCCGAGACCGTGTGCTCCGACCTAGACGGAGCCGAAGACACCAGCTCCCTCGGATCCAAGGCTCGGTCCTCGGCTCCGAGAGGTCGGGTCCGGTACCAAGCACTCAAGGGATGGGACAGATCCGAGGTGCGCCGACCTATCGGATCCGACCCACCCCCGGATCCAACTCTGCCCGGCGCAGACAGCTCCGAACCCATGGTATGGGTCGGAGAAGGAGCCAAAGGCGAAAAAGGGTCGGCCCCTCCCGGATGGGGGCTAGGAGCATTCCCATTTGCATTTGGGCCTGGATGAATTTCCTCATCATCCGGTCCATATCTGCTTCACTCATGGAGAATGTGGATCTGGTGGAGGCCACCAAGCGGACCTAGAGAGCCGCCTTGGGGACCTCGCTGAAGGGCTAGCCTCCTCCTCCTCGGGCCCAGGAGAGAACCGAGGGAGTGGAGCCGAGGAGGAGGAAAGCTAGAAGGCACAGGGGAGGCCAGCTTAGATGGAGGAGCCGAACTGGAGGTTTCGCTCTCCGCTTGTGGTGCCTCTCCCTGTGCCTCTCCTTCTCTCTCTCCCTAGAAGACTCTCTCTCCTCCGGCATTTTACAGGGAGGTTGAGTCCCAGCCGGAGGAGGAGAGCCCACAGCAACAGCTTGCTGAGTAGAAGGGGCAGAAGCGGCGGTATCTGGAGGGAGAAGTCCCGCCAGCACCAGCTTCGACCTCCGCTCCCTCAAAGCTCGGGGGTTGAACCCTGCACAAATGGTACAACCAGATGACAGGTGTTCAACCCCAAGCATTCTTGCCGAGTGTGGCCATCCGCTGGGGACAGCTTATGACCACACTCGGTACATTTGGAGAATACAGCCTTATGGGCTTCAGACATTTTAAGCCCTAACAGGCCTCAAACAAACACACACACACAAACTACGCAAAACCCGTGAAAAGTTTAAACTAAAGAGAGAGGAAAGCCTAACACAACCACTTCTAACTAATAAAATTAAAAAGGTTAAAGTTTTAGAAAATTTTTCTGTCAAAAACAGTTTATCTGTACTAGGAGCTCTGAATCTGTCGCAACTTGAAAGCGGCAAACGAAATCTGAGGTCAGTCAGGGCTTGGCAAGGGGTTATGGGTAAGAGGGAGGAGCTAGGAGCTCGGAGCCTAAAGCTTTTGAAATGCCGGCTCGGATCCGAGGTCGGATCAGATACCCACAGGTTGCAGACAAATGAAGTCTGCCTACTTCAGATCCCGTATTTGCATGGTGTGGAGCTCTGGGTAGCTAGGGTAGAACTATGCCCGGCTCCACAAAGTCTATTCTTCAATTTTTCCCTTGGAATTAGGCAAACTTTCAACTTAAGCACTCAAGCTATTCACTTCTCATCCCGGCACTTGCTCAAAACTCATAGCAAGCACTAATAAACCTTAGCACTAGACCCCCCTATACTGTAGAGATGGACAAGGCTCTCTATTCGACCTTGCCAGCCAATCAGTAAAACAGTTCACTGTACCTATCCAGGCATGTCCAAAGGGCAGTTTCAGGTGTACTCTTCGGTCCAACTGGTGAATCTGGACATTTTGAGGCAATGTTACAATTGCCTCATGTACACAGACAACCCTCTCCTCCTTCCACCAAACACTAATACATGCGTGAGATGCAATTATACAGCCAAACTGGAGGCTAAGCTCTCTCAACCTGAGACTGGACCAGGCAGTCAAGAGAAGGGAATTACCTGCATCACACCACCAGTCTCACATAGACCTATGAAACCAGCAATGGCAAAAAACACACAAATACATGAAAACATACTCGGAGGCTCTAAATAAAAATCCGCAAAAGCAACAGAGACCTCCAAAGCAGACATCCAAGCAACCTCCACCCCCCAACACAAACCATGAAACACATACTTCACAAAACCAGTGTGCCATGCAATCACAGCCCTTAAGGCAAAATAACATATCCAACACACTAGTAATAGGTGACTCTATAGTCAGGCACACTTATGTCCCACTCACTTGGCTGAACAAGGAGAAGGTTACGGTTAGCTGCCTGTCAGGTGCCAGGATCTGCCACGACACAAGCACTCAGGTCACTCAAGAACAAGTACAAATATGACTATCACTGTCATTGTTGGTGCGAATAACCTGAGCCGCACCTCCCTGGACTACATGAAGAGAGACATGGAGGAGCTCTCTGATCACGTAGCTCATGCCGGTATGACCCTGACCCTGAGTAGCATCCTGCCCTCACCAAGAATGATACCACAGTATAGAGAAAAAATTAGTTCAACAATTGGCTAAGCTTCGGGATCCAGTGTCCGTCAGCCTGGGATGACATGCTCGACAAGCCATGCTGCTTCTCTAGAGACTGCTTGCACTGGTCACCCTTAGGCTTTCGAATACTGGCCAAGGCTCTTGCCACCCCCATAGTGCCTTTTTAGACAAGGCTCAGAAGACATACCCACCGCCGTAAATAGTGCAAGTAACAAAAAATTGAGGGTAATTCTTCTCAATGCCAGAAGTCTAAACCTCAAAATGCACACACGCGAGGCACTCCTCAGTATGGAGAAAATCTATGTGTGCAATAACAGAAACCTGGTTTAAGGCTCCAGAGAACACCCCAGCACTACCACGCTACAACTCATACCATACATTTCGGCCACAAAACCTGGACCGAAATACAAAAGGCGGGGGAGTATCCATATTCATCAAGGATACCCACACCTCCAGGTTAGTGGCACAGCACGATGCTTCAGAGATCATCCATGTGCAACTAACGGGCAAAACTGCTATTCAAATTATAGCTTGCTACTGATCACCCACCATGTCCCAGGAATCCCACTCCGCATTCCTGGAAACATAAAGGTCCTACCAAACACTCTGATACTGGGTGATTTCAATTACCCAAACATTAACTGGGAGAACTACTCAAGTACAAACTCCCTTGCCCAACATTTCCTAGAATTTATAAGCTCAAATCCCCTGGATCAGCTGGTCAACACCCCCACCAGAGGTGACAACATATTGGACCTGGTCATCACCAACATGGGCGACCGGTGTACCACACCGGATGTCAACCCCTCATTGGTTAGATCTGACCATAAACTAATCACTCTGCATATCCACATTCCGCCATCACCATCGGTCAAAGAAACCACCGTGAAAAACATTTCAAAAGCAAACTTCATGTTACTCAAGACCGAAGTGGGAAGTTTCAAAGCCTCCATGTTAAAGGATAATGCTGTCCAAGCTGAAAAATCCTTTACTAATGCACTCTACAGGCACCTACAAGAATGCATGGATCATGCTATCCCAAACAAAATAAAGACTCACTCCTCCAAGAAAAAGGAAACCATTCTGGTTGACCCCTGCCATAAACAAGCTATAAAATAGAAGGAAGAAACTAGTACAGAAAAGAGTAAAATCCCAAGAAGGGAAGACATCCCTGATCAGTATCAGCAAGAAACTAAGTTCCCTCATAAAATCATCCAAGGCTAGCTTTGAAAGGAAAACTGCCATGGACTCCAAAGATAACCACAAGGCATTGTTTAGCTATGTCAAGAATCTGAGTGGCAATTCTCAGATCTGCTCGGAGTTAGTGCAAAATGGCACAAAATACAATGAACTGACCGATATAGTCAACATCCTGGAAGACAGGTTCAGTGCAAACTTCACCCCCCCCCTCTCACCCCCAAAAGGGCCCATTACTATACCAGAAGAATGTAGTACCCCTGAAATCCCAGACAATCAGGTTAAAACAGCCCTCTCCAAAGCTAAAAACACAACATCAATGGGATCGGATGGTGTCCAAGGCTGTGCCCTACATGAGCTCAAGGATGAACTAACCCCTCACCTAAACACAGTTTAAACTCAGCCTCTCCACAGGCTATGTGCCCACAGAGTGGCGCACAGCAACGGTTATTCCGCTCCACAAAGGTGGAGCCACAACAGACCCTGGGAACTACTGCCCTAGAAGCCTGACCAGCTTGGTCTGCAAAGTTATGGAGCGCATCATCATGGATCTCATTAACAAAGACACTGGGAACCTCCATACACTGGACCCTACCCATTTCGGCTTTGTTAAGGGCAGATCATGCCTCCTAAACCTGGTGGACGTCTTTGAGACAATTACCAAGGATACAGACGAGGAAAGATGGTCCACACAGTCTACCTAGACCTCGCAAAGCCTTCGACACCATTCCCCACTCAGGTATTATAGACAAGCTCCCCAGCCTGAACATAAACCCCTACGTCACGAGATGGGTTGCCAACTGGCTCACGGACAGAACCCACAAGGTAAGAGTTGCGGGAGCTAGGTCTGACTCTCAACTGGTTACAAGTGGCGTTCCCCAGGGCTCAGTCCTAGGACCCCTCCTGTTTGGCATATACTTCTCAGAGGTACAGGCTAGCACAGGAGGACTATGGCTGACCAAGTTCATAGATGACTGCAAACTAGGGACTATAACTGACTCTCCGGCTGACACAGACATCCTCCAAAAGGGTCTCAATGAGAAAGATACATGGTGTCAAAACCATGGCCTCAAGCCAAATGCCAAAAAGTGCATAGTCATCCCCTTTGGAAAAAACAAAGTACCCACAAACTATCACATAGGTAGTAGCCCCCTAAATACGGACGACGTAATAACAGATCTGGGGACCCAAGTAGATAGTAACCTCTCCTTTGATAATCACATTGCCAAAGTGGTTAGAAAATCCTTCTATGTGGCCCTCCTAATCACAAAAGGGTTTGCATCCAGATCGAAAGCGGTCATTGGGCCCCTCTACACATCACTCATCAGACCCATCATAGAGTACACAATGCCCCATTTGGGATGTACCTTACAAGACACCTGCAACAACTGGAAAGACCACAGAAGTACCTCACCAAGAGGATCACTGGCCTCAAGCAGATGCCCTATTCAGCTCGAATGAAGAAACTCCAGCTGGACTCGGTTGCATACGGCCTACTCAGAGGTGATCTCTGCCTGACATACAAGGCCATGTCCAACCCAGAATTGATGGACATGCTCCACCTAAAGAAAACCATATCCCCTCGAGCCACATGCTCCAGGGATCTAAAACCTCACCACAACAATAAATAGGACGTGCTGTTAGGGATAGATTCCGGTCCGAGACACCTCCCATGCTCTGGAACAAGATTCCAATCTACATTAGGCAGAGCTCCTCGCTAACCCTCTTCAACAGAAACCTTGACGAGTGGATGGGAAACCAAGTTTACCCCAGGGATCACTTCATTGGCTCTGCTGGACAGAGGCACAGGGAACTAATCTAAGGGGGTGGCAAAAGCCAACACATTCCGGATAGGCTTATAAATGCCTTCGGGCAGACAGCCTAGTACCAACCTATGAACCTATACTATGTGTAAATTATACAAGTGATTTTCGAAAGATCTGTGACAGAGAAAAACTTGCCGATACTTTCTACTGATGACTTGATTAGCAATTTGGTGGGAGATCAGCCTAAGTTTATTTTTAGGAATAAAAAGTCTTTAAAGAGATAATTATGCTATAGGAATAATAAGATACTTCCACAGGTGAAATAGGTAAAGGAATGTTCAAATGCAATAAATGTAATTATTGGCCCTACATACAAGTGACAAATAGTTTTATACATCCCCATATGAGACGGGAATATTTTTTTGGAAACTAAAGCTAGCAAGAGATGTTTTTTATTTAGCGGTCTGTGGGGCCTGCTTCAGTTTCTATGTTGGGAAGACTAACCGCTCTATAAAGGAGCAGATTAGAGAACATCTATACAGCAACAAGGTTAGAGATTTTAAGAGTGCTACAGGCAAGCATACTATAGAGTTTGGAGTGTAACATGTCTTTAGTTTCAGGGTCATAGAGAAAATAACAGTGAATGAAAGGGGAGGTGACTTGAAGAATTTTACAGAATGCGAACTATCTTGGATTATTAGGCTACAGGCAGATAAGTTTCCTGGCCTTAATGACAGGGTTTCTTTCAGACCAGTATTGAATGGGAGGGACCTTCCTAAAAAGTTTAAATGATTTTTAAATGTTTTAAAAATGTGATTGGTGGTACTTTGATTACTATGTGACTGTGTTCTAGACAAAAAATCAGCTGTTGTCAGTCTGCTTTATGGTCTGAAGAAGCACTCCTGTAGTGTGAAAGCGCTTACTGATTTTAAACCTATATTAAAACTTATATTTTACTGAGTTTTGTTGCACTGTTGCCATGCGTCCACACCTCTGTTTGTTTTTTATCTTGCATCCTGTGGTTTTGAAGATGAGAGAAACAGTCAATTCCAAGGAACTTCTCTATTTCATCATAGTAATCACTTACAAACCTAATGTTATTTTACTTCAAAGGCCCTCTCCAACTGCCCATATGCTTGGAAAGAATTGCAAGAGTCCCCCCCCCCCCCCCCACACACACACACACACACACACACACACGCACACACAAAAAAAATAAGTTCCAATGTACAAAGAGTGTGAAAGGGAGGAGTGCTTCAGGAGGATGTCACAAAGAACAGTTTTCTTGATGGATGGTCGTACTCTGGAGTAGACAGCCAAGCTCTCTAGCTTGGTAAATGTATGAATTAAAGGCAAAGGCACCGTGCCAAATATTTCACAGTAAGCACTTTTTTGAGCAATGTACCAAGCAAAGAACCCCCCCCCCCCACAGAATGTCCAACCATATTTGCAGAGGGACCTATTAAGCTATAATGCTACTGATACTGCAGCTGAACACTTTAGTCGACAATGTGGGTTCACCTGAATATGCTCAATGCCATGGGCAATGCAGATTAACAGCTGGTCCACCCTCCTGCAATCCTGGACCACACCATTGAAAAATCATAATTAAATATGCACGTCTAACATACAGATGAAACAGTCTCACTTGCTTTCAGCAGCCAAAAATGAAAAACAGCAATGTGAACTAGCTGAACAAAACATAGATGTCACTTTCAAAAGAGAATACGACTTCATTAAGAAACCCAACTCATTAGGGAAAAATCAAGAGTGGAGTTCAGACACAAGTCTGACAAAATGGTCACCAACATGGCAACATCAAGGATGTAAACTTTAGATCAACTGAACAGTCAGTTTGAAGGACAGAGATGACAGCATTCAGGCAACAAAAGTTCAGGTCAAGGGGGTGGAGATGAATTCTTTATGCAAAGATGGAGATGAAGGACTCCCTTAAACATTTGTTTCACCAACCCAAGTTGAGCCACAGTCTAATCTAACAGATCACAGACTGTTCCATCGATGGTCCATCTGGGCTGAACCCCAATTTCACTGGAAGCAGTGTTTGGTTAAATGATTTGTTCAAAGTCGTAGTAAACAAAGGAGAATTAAATAATTAAACAGAGGACAACAGGGTGAAGTCTGTTAACATACAGGATTAAAGCTATAAACTGTTAACTACCAGACTGCTATCAAAATGCACATCAATGGTGAAGAAATGAGGGTTAAACTGAAATAATGCCTGAAGAGTGGCCAAGCAAACCCGATTATTTATACACTACAGAAACAAAATATATTTTGCTAAACAGGATAACATTTCTTCTCTGGACTTGTTTGTAGTGGATAACATCAGAGCGGCCTGCAGTATTTGAGATATCCATGTCTTAAGACACTAGCTGATCAGGAATTCTTAACAGCTAATCTTTCAGGTAGAGTCAGTAATGAAGTTCACCCTAAACGTAGTACAGTAAACAGTAACCAAAATGACTAAGTTAAAACTAATTACATTTACAATACTTATAGAATTAGTACACAAATACTGAAAGTAGTAAGCTGAAAACACTAATGGCCAGGTAGGATACATAATGCAAATTATGTTAATAAAATATGTGGAGAGAGTAATAACATGATACATTAAAACAAGTGCATAGAAACCACCTTTAAGATGAGCTTTACTTCCAAAACACCTGTTTCAAAACATTATTTATAGAAGCTTTTTGGGTGCCTTACTTGGGTCTGAGTTTTGTGTCAGCAGAGCTTTTTTTTTTTGGGGGGGGGGGGTTGTAATGTCAACTGTTCCTACTAATGGGCTTTAAAGTTTACAGTGTTTAGTACAGATTGGTCCTATTTGATAACTGCAATTTGTTGAAAGCCAGGTAAGGCGATGGTTATGCTAAGAATTTTACTTTCATATGTTTACATGTATGTGCTTTAGGGGAATGGCAATACTGCTATGGGTTAATTGTTTGGTTAATAAAAGGTTTTGCTATGTATATACCTGGCTGAATTTTTGCAGAAACCATGTCCTTAGCTTGAGGGCATGGAGATTGGGATGCTGAATTCCCGATGGATCTAAAAGGAGATTCTGAGTGGGATCCAGTACCCATGAGGGTTACTTCAAGGGAAACCAGAAGGGGAAGCAGACCTGAAGAGGCCAGAAGGGGGCAATGATGATGTCTGAGCTCATCAGCCTGTTTTCTGTAAGAATCTGGGAAGCAGAGGTAGAGTTGGGTAAGCAAAGATGAGATGGGGGGGGGGGGGACTGACTGACTCTGAGGAGCAGGACTGATGGACTCAGAGCTCAGACCCAATGAGGGGCGATGGTTATGATCTGAGGCGAGAGGGGACGGCTCTCTGTGCAAAGAGAAAGCCCTTTCTACCACCTGGGAAGCTGACAGACCCGGGAAAACCTCTCCTCCCCTTCCTCGAAGTGGAAGCCGCCAAAATGGAAGGTCGGGGCCATCTCTGGATCTAAGCCCTATGGGGAGAATTGGATTAGAGTTGTCCAGGGCCGAAGCTCCAGAGGGGAAGGGATGGCTCTGACAAAGTAGAAACTGAAACCAACCCCTCAGACCTGGCACTGACCTTTCAGATCTGAGACCCACTCTGATCTGATGGTATCAAAGCAGAGCTGGTCAGGGAAACTGTCAGTCAAGGAGGGAAGCTTCCTCAGATCCGAAGCTGAACCTTTCAAGTATCTCACATTCTGGGCCTCTGAAGCTATGGGTCAGATTGGATAAGGAGAAAGAATTGTCTGGGAATGTGCATTCATGGATCCACGGAAGGACGGAGCTGGCAGAACCCCATCTGGATCTAAGCCTGAGAAATCTCCGCATCATCCTGTCCACATCTGCCTTTGTCAAACTCCTCAAAGACCTGGACGAAGCTGTGGATGTTGGCCTGGAATGTTTCCTTGGCATTTGGAACAGTTGTGTACGTAGAACCGGAGATACTGGTTTTAGAATTTGCTCAGGAGTATTACCTCTACTTGTATGATCCGAGGGCTTTGGCTCTGAGAAAGGTAGAAGGCAATGGGGAAATCCTGACTGGAGCAGAGCCTATCTGAATAGAGGGCAGCCCGGAGGACTTCGGATCTGAGCAGTCTGGATCAGAACCCTTCCTCATTTTTTCTAAATGATCCAACAGGTCCTTAGGGACTTTGGAAGAGCCTGCTTCTTAGAATCTGAGAAAGACCATCATTTTGGAGGGGGGCTGAGCCCAAAAGTAGTTGGTAATAAACCTTTCAATATTAATTTTTTCAGCCTATCCAACAGGGCCCGAGGGTTAAAGGTGGTGCAAATAATACAATCAGATTTCAAGTGTTCAGCCCCCAGGAATAGATGCACTTCTTGTAAGCTTCAGAATTGGGAATCTTATGCCCACAAGAAGTGCACTCCTTAAAACCAGTAGGTTAGTCAGACAGGTTAGCAAAGTTCAGAATATAAATGGTACCAGTAGTACCTAGCAGAAGGGTAGTGTAACCCAAGGAGACAACAGGTGTAACAGTCCAAAAAAATAAAAATAAGACAGCAAAGTTTTTTTTTTTTTTTTAAAAACCTAGCAGGAAGGAGAAAGGAAAACCTAACAAGGAGTAACCTAAAAAATTACTGAGAACAGTACCAAAGTAGGAAAAATGCAGGAAAAAAGAAAAATCCCTAATGCCAGTGGCAGCTAAAGAGGGAGGAAAGAGTATATAATAAACTTAACAGCTAAGACGAGAGAGTAAGTATAAACTTTATGAAAAACTAGCTTACACGCTCGAGAATTGTTAACCTCCAACTTACCGCAATGGCAGCAAAGGAGATCTGAGGAGTTGGGAATGGAATACAGCATTACGGGTAGACGATGGAGCTAGAGAATTGCATATATGGCACAGTCAAGATCCTAGACCCATTTGTGAGGAAGAATGAAAAAGGACCTCAAGATTTATGTTGATACCATCAACTATACACCTACATAACTTAAACAGCATCCATACTTGAGTGCATCTTTTTTTACTGTAAGCCAACTATCAAGGAACAAAGGCCTGGGTTGTTTACAAAATAATTTTGAGATTGAATGACTTGCGAAACACAAAAACGAGGTTCACTACCAAAGACATTCATAAAGTCCTGGTTACCAACAATCATTTTCCATGTATTCCCTCAATTTCATTATGGTATTCAGTTACGCAAACATTCATGGCACTTTGGAGAAAAAACTTCAATTCTACAGGCTCCCCATCATTGATTAAACATCAAATTTTATGTGTGTTTTTTTTTTCAATAGACAAGATATTTAATGTACAGCAAAATGTTCAAATCACAATTTATATTCTATATGAACTTATGTGCTAAATACTTGAAGTTTAACTTCACACAATATTTTAATGTACTTGGAGTAAGCTGAATAACTGAAATGAAAAAAAAAATACTTTCACTAAAGAGATGGCAGATGACATCAGTAGCAAGTTTTCCTGCATTATTCTAGCATGTGCACAAATGCTTTAAAAACAAATTACATGTTCCTCTTACCTGAAATGAACTAGGTGCAAACAACCATCATCCGAAGAATTTGTGAATTTGCCTCGTTAAAAAGATAATACATACACAAGATATCTTTTCTCCATAAAATTAAGGTAAAATAACTTGACAACTACCTGCATGCTAATTTTCCTTCAATTTTTCACTTGTCCAGTATTTGCTTAACAAATCAGGGTTAAAATGCACTTTAGAAAAAATATTCTATCAAGGTTAAAAATGCTGCATCTAAAGAAGTTAACCCACAGTACACTCACTGAGTGTAAACAAATCAGTCCTTAGCAAGTTGTTGTCCAACAGACAGCCTACAAAAGGTCACATTGCCGGTGGGTGAGGTGTTGGACAACTGAGGGTTAAGAGTGAATCCTGAAAAGTGCCAAAACCTTTGAAACTCCTTTCACCTCCTCCTTAAACTCTACCTGGACAAGGCAGTTATTCAGACAAGGGAAGATGTGAATGTCCTTGGTTCTGCAGAAAGTGATCACTTGAGCCAGGCACTTGAATACCCTGGAAGCAGCAGGCAAATTAAAAGGCAAGGAAATAAATTGATAATGTAAACACCCCCTTGCCAAGAATCTGAGAAGGCATAGTACAGTTGCGTAAATAAACTTACCATAACAGTAAATGTTCGAACAATCACTGCAGCAGTAGCATTAGCTATATGGGTTATACCTTGACAAGCTGGTCAGCTTCCAAAGCTTCAGGGCAACTTCCACATGCCCAAATTGTCAGGCAACTCAAGCTGAGCTGACTAAAAGCTAAGTTTGGGTACCAAGACCTTCACTGCTTTCCTGAAGACAGAGTGGGAGGGCTAACACTTGAAAGGATGATGCTAGAAACAAAAAAAAAAATCTATACCTTGGCATAAAAAACACCAAAAAAAAAAGGGGGATGGAGGAGGGAGCAGTGATCATTTGAACATCTACTGTTATGTTAACTTTACTTACAAAACTGTACTATTTTCATAATATTGATCACTGATGCAGTAGCCTTATCTATAAGGGTAGATTACCCTAGCTTACTACATTTGGAGGGTCCAAAGAGAAGAATTCAGGAGCCCCTGGAGAACCGTCCTAGCAAAGTCTGACGTGGACTTAACGAAGGAATCAAGATTGTGCCCTGAAAAAGTATGCACAGAGGACAGAGTATCAGCTTCTAGAATACGTCTAGAATCCAACCCTTTCCAAAAAGTCACTCATACAGCCACTGCTCTGGAAAAGTAGGCTTTGAGCCTGCATAAAATAGTTTTTTTTTACGGGGAGTATAACACAGGTAATAGCTTTAGGCAACCACTTGGAAATGGTCTGCTTTAACAAAGGTCGTCCTTTCTTACCTTCACAAGAAATGGAACGTTCGATCTGAAAGATTTAGTTTTGTCAAGATAGCACCAGAGTTGTCGGTGGACATTCAAGGTATGGAGCATCATTTCTACTTCATTTTTGTGGTTCAGGAAAGAAAAAGGGGAGACAGATAGTGTAGCCTAAAGTAAACTAGGATACCACTTTAGGCATAGAAAGATTAGTTCTCAAAGAAATCCAGTTCCTGTGGAAAATGAAACCCTCCATAACAGATTGCAACTCATTCTTCTTGCTGGTTCAAATGGAACAAGTACTAGCTTCTCTAAAACACAATTAAAATCCCAAGGAGGGGCCAACAGTTTACATGGAGGTTTCTTGTGCAAAATCCCTTTCATAAACATTTTGACATAAGACTGAATTGAAAAAGGAGGAGCTATGGGCATACATGCTGAAATGGCAAATAAACAAACCCTGACAGAGAAATAATAAAGGCCAAAGGTGAGTAACTAAAAACAAAAAAAAATTATTGTAAAATCAGGAATCAACTAGCTATGAAAGACGGCTGCATAGCTTATTAACACCAGCTAGAAAACCTTTTCCTTTTGCTAATATATGATTTTCTAGTAGCAGGCTCTCTCATCTCCATTAGTATCTGCTGTACATCCTCAGTAAACAGATGCCAAACAGGAATTAAGATCCCATCATCCAAGTAGTTAAGCGAAGTTGAATGATGTCAGACTAACAAACACCCCTGTTGCGTCTGAAGATCCAGTCTGTGAGGAAGCTTGTGGTAACTGCCCTTGGCCATTTCCAAAAGAAGGGAGAATCAAGGTTGTCCAGGCCAGAAGATAGTCATCACACTGACTTTAGGGGATTCTTCTAAATCAAGAGTACCCTGGGTATTTGTGGAATGGGTGGAAAAGCACACAAACTTTCTTGTCCAAAGAAAAAAGGCAACCTCCTTCCAGGCCTTCTTGCATGGAGTGCTGATAACAGAATCTTGCCAGCTGACTGTTCGGAGAGGAGGCAAACGGGGTCTACTTCACGAATTCCCCACAGATGAACAAAATCTTAGAAGACACCCTGATCTAGTTTTCATTCAGGAGGGTCTGCCCTGGTCCTGCTCGGCTTCTCTGCCACAATTTTGCTCTGATGGAATGCATGACATCTGTGGAGTGAGACTGTGCTGTGAAGCTATATCCCAAACTAACACAGCTAGTCAACAAAAGGAGTATGGTCTGGTTCACCTATGCTTGTAAATGTACCACATGACTATGGTATTGTCCAACAACTTGAAGAGGTCCCGGCGACTAAAGATAATTTGAATGCACTCAATCAGGAAAAGCATCTCTGATATTTATGTATTTATATGATATTTATCTATCCTTGGTGTCCCACACACCCTGCACTTTTATCCCTCCTAAAATTGCTCCTTAAGAAAGCCTGATGTTTCTGTGGTGGCTGCTTTTGAACAGGTACGGAGAAGGGAAGAACTGGATTTAAGGATATCTGTCGTCTCCAACAAATGACTTCTGTTCGGATAAACTCCTGCCCTGGGATTAGAAAAGATAAAGGGCGTTAGTGCCAGGACCAAACATATCAGATACCATCTTTATCATGTGGAGTCTTGCCAGGGGTATCAAGAGAAACATGCTATGAGACACAAAATCCTGAGGTATTCCCTCACAGTAAGCAAATCTGAGTGGAAAACTTTAGAAACAGATCTAGATATAGATCTATTTTTTCCTTTGAAAGAAAAACTCGTTGAACTGAATGTCTAGCCGACATCCCAGAAACACAATCCTATGTGAAGGAGTCAAGAAAGACTTCTGAATGCTTTCTTGGAATCCCAGCTTGTTTAAGAGATCTCCCACCCAAGTGTCCTGATATACTACGGAATACTCTGCAAAGATGAGCCAATTCCTATAAATACAGAAAAATGTGGATACCCTGAAGTTTGCAATAAGCAGATGGACACTTTCTGAACACTCCCGGTTCAGTGGATAGTCCAAAGGGTACGGCAGAGAACTGATAATGTAATCCATGCACATACAACCTTAAGAAACATTCAGTCTGGATGAAATGAGATGTGATGATTACCATCTTTTAAATCTAGAGGTATCAGGGAACTTGAAAGAGGAAGATGACATATCAGGTTGTGTAGAGTCATCATTTTGAATTTGAACACCATCAAACAGGTTTAGGAAATAAAGATCCAGAACTGGTCTCCAAGCATCTCTTTGGCACAAACATTCTTGAATAAAACTTTTCCAAACCTGGGAAGGAGGAGCTGGTTCTATCACTCCTTGGGACAACATGTGATGAAGAACTGGAGGAAGCAAGCCAGTCTGATCTGAAAGATGAGAAATGACCACCCAGAAAGGAAGAATTTCCTCCCACTGCCATTTGTAACCTTGATGAATGATATTCAGAACTCATTTGTCTGAAACTGTTTCCAAATGAATAACTGGAATTTCAGACTTTCTGGAAGAATTAATAGGCCAGGGTGGAAAGGTGTGCCACAGGGTCTCTTGAATAGTCATTCAGACTTGTTGGACTGTTTCTGGTTTTTTGGAGGTTTGAGGCTTCCCCCTGGAAACTCCCTTTGCCATTTCTTCTTAAACGTCTTGTTTACATGTATTTTGCTGAGACTGTTTATTCAACTTTTTATGAAAACTGGATGAGCAGTTAAACAATCTCTTCAAAAATTTGGAAAAGGAGGGCTGAAAAATCTTGAGACTTCCTGGATCACCTTGCCCCTTTCATCACACTTTCTGATCACCTCTGTAGCAGAGGGGGAAAAAATCTAAATTTCTATCCCAACGAGAATTTAAAATCTCACTTTTAACATCTAGGAAGTACTGAGAATGTAGCTATGCAAACCTCCTCAAACCAGCACCAGTGGCCATAGTCCTGGAAGTAGTATCAGAGCACACACATTGTGTAAACAATGAGAAGTGACAAGTGCAAGTTAAGAAAATAACTGAATGCATATTTTTCCTCACAAGAAGAAATTGCAGATAAAACATTCATAACACATTCACAATTAGTCAGAACAGACTGATATAAGAAGATGAGAAGTCAAAATTCTAAAAATCAAAATTTCTGAAGTATGCACTTTTCCCCATTTTTATCAATAATTTTCCATCTCATCAGAAAGAGTGGAATTGAAATTAAATACTTTAGCAGCAGTGGGATCAACTAAAGCTACAGCTGCTAGGTCAGGTTTGAGACTACTGTACAGAAATTAAAAAACTGGGGAACTTTATACATCTTGTCAATCTTTTTAGGGGCAGCTGTGTGACTATCAGGAAAAAGTACAGTTGTGTACACTTACCATAAATGTAGATGTTCGAGTGTATTCACTATTCACTGTTGCAGTCATCACATTTGTGTTATCTGCTTGCAATAGCCCTTAGTCGGCCTGATTATCAAAGTCTTGGGTCCTGCGTCGGTTGCTGTCTCATCTTCTGTGACGTCAGACAGTTAGGGGTATAAAGCATGCAGCCGATGCCATTATATCAGTTTTTCTTGCCCCAAATGTCAGTTGTCCCCCTTAATGGGAAGCAAATATAAATATATAAGGTTATACCTCCAACAAAAAAACAAATACACCAAAAAGATTTTAAGGATAGTAAAGGAGAACAGAGGTATAGCCAAAAGAAGTCAGGGGGCTAGAGGGAGGGTAACCAGGACTGCAATAATGAATACATTCGAACATCTAAATTTATGGTAAGTGTACACAACTGTACTATGTTCTTCGTGTTTCACTGTTGCAGTCATCACATTTGGGTAGATTCCCAAAGCTAAGGATGGGAGGAGGAATTTAGATAGCATTAGGACCAGCTATAAGGCCCTGCAAGACTGCAGTGGCAAAGCCAGCTCTGGATTTAGAGAAAATTGGCAAATGGTAATGCTTGGTGAAAATATGTACAGAACTCCAGGTAGCAGCCACTAGGATGCCTCTGGTAGGGACACCTCTGAGAAAGGCTGTGGAGGTAGATGCAGCTCTGGTTGAATGGGGGTCTAATCCCCTGTGGGATAGGTTTTCCATGGTGCTTATAGCAGAAATAAATGCAATGGCCTATCCATTTAGAAATGGTTTGCTTTAAAATAGCCTCTCCCTCTGCCCCTGCCGCAAATGCCACCAGCAGTTGTTCAGATTTCCTTAGAGGTTTAGTCCTGTCCAAGTAAAATCTAAGTTGTCTGTGCACATCTAAGGAGTGCAGTATCCGTTCCCCTTTGTTCTGTGGAGTAGAAAAGAAGGTTGGCAAATGAATGGGCTGATTAAGAGCCACACTGGATACCACCTTGGGCATGAAAGAGGTACTGGTCCTGAGGGACACCCTATCCGCATGAAAGATGATGAAAGGCTCCACTGCCATAAGGGCCTGTAATTCAGATACCCTTCTTGCTGAAGTGATTGCTAAAAGGAAAGCTGTTTTCCAAGAAAGGAATTTTAACTGTGCAGTTGCAGCTGGCTCAAAAGAAGGAAGAGTGATTTTTTCCAATACAAAATTAAGGTCCCAGGCTGGAGTTGGGGCTCTGCTGGGTGGTCTTAAGTTTTTGGCCCCTCTGAGGAACTGCTTGAGCAGTGGGTGAGAAAAGAGGGGTGGGTTCTGTGTTGTAATGAGCTGAAATGGCTGAGGTGTGAATTTTGATGGAGGAAAAGGAAAGGCCCTTGTGAAGCATCTCAGTTAAGTATTGAAGAATCTGAGGTAAATTGGGCGCTGCTGTGGTCATCCCTTGAGTTTGGTTCCAGGCACAGAATCTTTTCCATTTTTCAGCATAAGATTTTCTCGTACTAGGCCTCCTTGCTTCCAAAATGACATCCAACACTTGTTTACTGAGGGATGGTAACGGAGAGATTAGGTAATTAGCCAGGCTGCCACGCTCAGGGTTTGAAGCTGGGGTGCAGAATCTGGCTCTCCTGCTGAGACAGCAGGGTAGGGGTCAGAGGTAGGTGCCATGGGGCCAGCTGTGACACACTGCGCAAGATGGGGTACCAATGTTGGCGTGGCCAGTCTGGTGCTATCAGTATCATCCTTGGTTTGTCCTGTTTGATCTTTAGTAGTACTTTGAAGAGGAGAGGCAGAGGAGGAAAGGCATAAACTAATAGATTTTTCCAGCTGAAGGACAGAGCATCCACTTTCCAAGCTTGTTTGTGGGGAGTCCTTGTGCAGAATTTGTCCAATTGGTAGTTCTGGGGGGAGGCAAACAGGTCTATATCTGGGATCCCACATTTGTTGATCAACATATTGAAAATCATTGGCTCCAGTTTCCACTCGTGTGGTTCCATGAGATTTCTGCTTAGTTCGTCTGCCAGTGTATTTAGTTTTCCTGGCAGAAATTGAGCCTGTAGATGAACTTTGTAGCTCAAGGCTGTGTTCCACAGAGCCATGGCTAGTCTGCAGAGGGGGTAAGAATGGGTACCACCTGCTTGTTTATGTACCACTTAACAGTGGTGTTGTCCATCTTTACCATTAATTGTCCTGGAAGACTGTGGTCCTTGAAGGCTGTCAGAGCATTCTGTACAGCTAACATTTCTTTTTGATGGATATGCAGGTGTATTTGACTTGGGTTCTATTTGCCTGAATGCACTTCCCTAACAGGTGAGCCCCCCATCCATAGTCTGATGCGTCTTTTGTTAAGGTTTGGGCGGCAGGGGGTAGAGTGAATGGTAATCCCTTGTGTTGGTGGCAGGCCTCTGCCCACCAAAGGAATTCTAAATGTAGGCAAGGTATGATAGGAATCATTGCTTCTAGACCCTGAGAATGTTGACACCATAGGCTTTTTAGATACCATTGCAGTTTCCTCATAATGCAGTCTTGCATATGGAATTAGTAGAATGCACGAGGCCATGAATCCCAAGGCTTGCAGTATTTGCCTTGCAGATAGTAGGGTTTTTGTGGCCACTAGTTTGAAGTAAGTTGTCAAGTGAATTTGTTTCTCTGGCATGAGGAAAGCCATCTGGGAAGTTGTGTTCAAGCTTGCTCCCAGGAATATAATTGTTGACAGGGTACCAGCTGTGATTTATTTTCGTTTATGGTGTACCCCACACAAGTTAACACCTTTTGTACAAATGCCAGATGGCTCAGAAGTATGTCCTGGCTTTCTGACTGAATTAGACAATCGTCCAGGTATGGGTATATTTGAATATTTCTTTGCCTGCAAAATTCAATGACTGGAGCTAGGCACTTTGTGAATACCCTGGGCGCAGTAGATAAGCCAAAGGGCAGTGCAGACAACTGATAGTGCATGCAGTCTGCTTTGAAGCGTAGGTATATTCTGCAAGATTCCCTGATTGGGATGTGCAGGTAAGCTTCCTTTAAATCCAGTGTTGCCAACCAGGCATCTTTGCCTATCATGGGAAGCAACTGGTGAAGAGTTAGCATCTTGAATTTTGGAATCACCAAAAAGGTGTTTAGGATAGACAGGGCCAGGATAGGACGCCATGAGTTGTCTTTTCTGGGTACCAGGAAAAGTCTTGAGTAGAAACCTTGACCCTTTTCCTCTTCTGGTACAGTCTAAATAGCCTTTAATCTTAAGAGAGAGAGTACTTGCTTTTGAGCCTCTGCCCACTGATTTGGGGGTAGATCTAGCCAACCGTTTGGGGTTGGTAACCCGTGGAAGTGAAATCTGTATCCTTGGGAAACTATGTTTAAAACCCATTTGTCCTGGGTAACGAGTTCCCAGTTTTTTGCTTGCAGAGCTATCTTTCTCCCTAAAGGAGCAGTCAGTTGAGCAGTGCTTGGAAGTTTTAAAATTAAGTCATTGAGGCAGCTTACCATAGGGGGGAGTCTTACTACTCCCTGATTTGGAAGAATGAGCCCCCCCCTCTACGTACCCTGGGACTGAAGCCTGGGTGTTCTGCTGGTTCCGGGTTTCAACTGAGAAGGCCTGGAAGAGGCAGGAAAGGATCAATTTTTGAGGGCCAATGCCTACTAAATCTGGGAGGCTGCACTTGTAAGAAATCTTAACAGTTTGCATAGATTTAGCTTTTTCGTTCCATCTTTTTAAGAACAACTTCTGCTTTGTCACCAAGCAGCCGGTCCTGATTTAAGGGAGCATCCAGCAATTTAGTTTTAACATGATCTGGCAAAGATTGCTCCTTAAGCCAAGCAAACCTTCTAAGTACAGACCCATTGACAGCAGCCCTGCAAGATGCCTCTAGTGAATCCAAACCACATTGCAAAGTATGTTTTCCAACCTGTTCATCAGACTGCATTAAATCCTTTAAATCCTTATTTTCAGCACAATCAGGAATCAACATCATTTTCTGTTTAAGCAATCCAATAATATGATGCTGATACTTTAACCTATGAAACTGGCAATTTAAGGCCCTGATGGCCAATGTTGCAGAGGTGTATACCTTCTTACCCCATCTATCCAGGGGCCTGTAATCTCTATCAGAGGGGGGCGGACTTTTGGCAGTAGTAGCCTTAATGCCCTTGGGTCCCTGTGAAATGGTCGGATCCGCAGTAGGATTTTTAAAAAGGACCTTTTGAGAATCAGGAACCCTGTAATATCCATCAGGTTTTCTGGGAACAGAAGGCAAAGAGTCAAGGGCCAAGCTAGATTCCAAAAAGGCATAGTCAACAATGTCCAGCACAGGAGGGATAGCTAAAGGCTTGTGTTGGGGCAGGAGTAAGAAATCTCTAAGCCTCTTTATAGAATCAGAGTAATCCTGGCTTTCCCAGTGAAAATGCTCCCCAAGAGTATGCAAGGTTTCACCAAAAGAAACCTCCTCTGGGGGAGAAGCAGAGGGAATACAGTCCCTGCATCAGAATCCTCATAAGTAGATAAGGGTAAATCCTGGTCATCAGAGGAGACAGAAATTTCAGAATCCTGATCAGGAGTATCATAAGCAAATTCAGTCCTAGGTCTCTTAGAGGGGGAAGGTTGGCTTCCTCTGAATAAAGTAATAAGGTCTTCAGCCATTCTTATCATTTGTTTTTTTACGCAAAGAGGCCTGACCATGCAGTCTGGGCGTCAGTTTCCTAGGCATGGTTCGAGTTTTAGGCCTAGAAGAAGAAGATGGTGTCGGTTTAATATGCAAGTCAGTAGGCCTGAATACACCCTCAGAAGCCGGTGCCTGCACAGTGGCTCCGGACCCATCCAAGGTAGAGACATCCGCAGGTTCCACAGTTGAAGCATCTCGCGGCATACCGGACTCTGAAAGGGTCTCAGTAGAGGCCTGTGAATCTGAAGTAGCGGGTATCAGGGGCTGCGAAAGCACCTCACTGAGTACCAGTGAATGGGCGACTAGCTTAGGAGAAGCATTGTCAGCAGCTTTGGACCTAGGCGGCCTGTCTCTGTCTTTATCTTTGCGTTTTTTTGGAATGTCGGTAGTCGGGTGGCTTAGTGAAGACATATCTGGATAATTGAACCCAGTACCAAAATATTTAGAAGTGAAAATGTACCGACGATGAATAGTTTGTGGTTTAAGTAAGGCACAAAACCGATAGCAAGGTACGTCATGGTCTAGGCCTAGGCAAGGAATACAGTACGAATGAAAATCTTTATGAGGTATTTGCTTTCCACAAGAAATACAATCATTGACTTTTACTGACATCGGTTTAGAGCAAGAAAAAGTTTCCCCAACTAAGTATTTAGCTTTAGTTGAAGACTTCGGTTCTGAAAATCGAAAATGAAAATTTCAGGAGTCGGCCGACCGGCACTTGTGAACTGCTTCTGCTTCGGGCACCGCACAGCAAGAAAGACTGATGTAATGGTGTCGGCTACATGCTTTATACCCCTGACTACCTGATGTCACAAAAGATGAGACAGCAACTGACGCAGGACCCAAGACTTTGATAATCAGGCTGACTGAGGGCTACTGCAAGCAGATAACCCAAATGTGAGGACTACAACAGTGAAACACGAAGAACATCTGCAAGCAGTAATGCATCCCGTAAAACAGACAGAACAGGATGAATGTGGATAGGTTCTGGAAATTCTTTCTGTAACAACTCAGTATTTTCTGAGGTACTGAGAAACTTCAGTATTCTCCCACTGAAAAAACACTGGCATATTCTAGCAATTGCCTCAGATAAAGAGACCCCCCCCCAGGGAGAATAAGAAACTCAGCTCTCCTCTGAGGGGAATCAGAAATCCGAGGAGAAAACTTTGCATCTGTCTCTTCATCTTCCTGTTCAGATTCAGAATCCTGAATCTCTTCAGGAAAAAGCGGTATCCCACTTTTACCAGAAACTACTTTACAGTAAGGTTCAACAGCCTGCATTAAACTCTGAAGCAAATACAGTAAACTACTCCTGTCTAAGGAAATCTGAGGGGGAGTAGACACATGCTTAGTTTTCTGTTCCTTTTTGACAGGAAAATGGAGCCAAATGCGTTTCCTAATGGCAGCAGCAGCTTCCCCAACAATGGGCACAGCATTCTAACATAGAGATGCTTTATCTGTTCCCCTTCAGAGGACCGGCAAGACTGACTTTCCCTTACCCACCAAGGGAACCTCATCAGTTGTGGAGGACTTGGCTAATCTCCAGTGCATAGTGGCTGTACGTGCTACACCAGAGGGATCCAGGGTAAAATATGAGCGATCTGAGGTACAACAAATGGCCACAGCAGAGTCACCCACATGTGGATAAGGCAAACTGCTAGACTGATGTGGTGGCAAAGGCTGTTTGCTTAACTTTTTCTTTATGTGGCTGGAAAAAAAAAAAAGGAAAAAACACCATGGAACTGGCAGTTTGTTCCATGGTCAAACAAAAATGGTGCCTCTTTCCCAAGGAAGACAAACAACAAATGCCTGTAAAAACTACAAGCCCTTAAAATTCACAGAAAAACACAGTAAAAAGCAATTTTAAAACAATTTGCCAACCCACCAAAAGTAAAATAAATTGTCTACCCAGAAAAAGAACAGCAGAAGCTAATCATCGGTCCTTGAAAGCCTTTAATGAAGCGGACACTTCAGCGACAGTAAAGCTCTGAAGTGCTTGATTTGTCTTGCAGTCAGCTCAGCTCAAGCTGCCTGACAACAGTACAGTTGTGTACACTTACCATAAATGTAGATGTTAGAGTGTACTCACTTGTTGCAGTCATCACACTTGGGTTATCTGCCGGCAGTTAGCCCTCAGTCAGCCCGAATACCAGAGTCTTGGGATTTCTGCATCGGATGCTGTCACCTCTTCCATGACGTCAGGGGGTATAAAACATGCAGCTGACACCATTACATCAGTTTTTCTTGCCGCAGATGTCAGGAGCCCCCAAAACAGGAAGCTATTACATGGTGTAGAACTACTCCAGTAAAAAGTAAATACCCTTGCCATAAAGAGGACAGTTTGAAAGGATAGAGAAAGCCAGGGGGCTGGAGGGAGGGAAACCAGGACTGCAACAGTGAGAATACACTGGAATATCTACATTTATAGTAAGTGTACACAACTGTACTATGTTCTTCGTGTTTCAATGTTGCAGTCATCACACACAGGTTGATTCCTAAAGCTGAGGAAGGGTGGAGGCAGTCAAGAAGTGTTAGGGCTGGCTAGCAGGCCTTGTAAGACTGCTGTAGCAAATCCAGCTCTTGATTTAGGAAAAAAAAGGTAAATGGTAATGCTTGGTGAAGGTGTGTACAGAACTCCAGGTTGCAGCTTCCAGGATGTCCCTGGTAGGGACTCCCTTAAAAAATGCTGTAGAGGTTGAAGTAGCTCTAGTGGAATGAGTTCGGAGGGGTAGGTTTTCCATGGTGGTTGTAGCAGAAATGGATGCAGTGTGCTATCCATTTGGAAATGGTTTGCTTCAAAATGGCCTGGCCCTCTGCCCCTGTAGCAAAGCTGACTAGCAGCCGAGCATATTTTCTGAAAGGCTTAGTCCTGTCAAGGTAGAACCTGAGCTGTCAGTGCACGTCCAAGGAGTGCAGGATCCCTTCCCCTTTATTCTGAGGATTAGGGAAAAAGGTTGGCAAATGGATGGATTGGTTTAAAGCCACGCTGGATACCAATTGGTTAGTCCTGAGGGAAACCCTGTCAGCCTGGAAAATAATGAAGGGCTCCACCGCCATTTCTGCCTGTAACTCAGACACTCTTCTTGCTGAAGTAATAGCTAAAAGTAAGGCTGTTTTCCAAGAGAGGAATTTTAAATCTGCTGAAGCAGCAGGTTCAAAAGGGGGGGGGGGGGAGTGTGAGCTTCTCCAGTACAACGTTAAGGTCCCAGGACGGGATGGGAGCTCTCCTAGGGGGCCTTAAATTGTTAACTCCTCTCAGGAACTACTTGATGAGAGGGTGAGATAAGAGAGGTGGCTCAGTATTATAATGAGCTGAGATAGCAGAGGCATGAATCTTAATGGATGAGAAGGATAGGCCTCTGTGGAGTAGCTCTGCTAGGTAATCAAGGATTTGAGGTAAGGTAGGCCACAGCTGTGTCCTTTCCTTGAGACTGACTCCAAGAACAATATCTTTTCCACTTTTCACCACAGGATTTCCTAGTACTAGGCCTTCTGGCCTCAAGGATGACATCCAACATCTGTTTACCGAGGGATGCTGGTGGTGTATTCAGGGGATAAGCTAGGCTGCAAGGTTTAGGGTTTGCAGCTGTGGATGCAAAATCTGTCACTCCTGCTGAGAGAGCAGGGAAGGTGTCTGATGTAGGTGCCAGGGTGGCACTGCTGTCAGACTGTGTAGGAGTGGGTACCAGTGCTGGCATGGCCAGTCTGGTGCAATAAGGACTGCCCTTGGCCTGTCCTGTATGATCTTGAGTGGCACTTTTGAGAGGAAGAGCAGAGGAGGAAAGGCATAAATTGAGAGGTTTTCCCATGTAAAGGATAGGGCATCCACCTTCCAGGCCCTGTTGTTAGGGTTCCTGGTGCAAAATTTGCTCAATTGGTGGTTTTGGGGGGAGGCAAAATGGTCCACATCCAGTGTTCCCCACCTCTGGGTTCCAGTTTTCACTCACGAGGGTCCTGAAGATTTCTGCTTAAGTCATCTGCCAGTGAATTTTGCTTGCCTGGCAGGAATTGAGCTTGTAGGTGCACTTGGTTGCTCAAGGCTGTGTTCCACAGGACCATGGCTAACCTGCAGAGTGGGTAAGAATGAGTTCCCCCCTGCTTGTTTATGTACCACATAACTGTGGTGTTGTTTGTCTATCAGGAGCTGTCCTGGAAGGAAAAGGTATTTAAAGGCTGCCAGAGCATTCTGTACAGCTAGCATCTGTTTTTGATTGCTGTGCAGGGGAATTTGTTCTGGGCTCCATTTGCCTGCCATGTGAGCCCCTCATGCATAGTCTGATGCTTCTGTTGTCAGGGTTTGGGCGGCAAGGGGTTGAGTGAAGGGAAGTCCCTTGTTGTGGTTGCATGCTTCTGCCCATCAAAGGAACTCTGCCCTTAGACAAGGTATGATAGGAATCACTGTTTCCAGGTCCTGAGAATGTTGACACCAGAGACTTTTTTAGTACCACTGAAGTTTCCTCATATGCAGTCTTGCATATGGAATTAGCGGAATGCATGAGGGCATGAACCCCAGGGCTTGCAGTATTTTCCTTGCAGATAGCTGGGTTTTGGTGGCCATTAGTTTGAAATAGTTTTTCAAATGGACCTGCTTTTCTGGAGTGAGGAATGCCATCTGGGAAGTTGTGTTCAAGCTTGCTCCCAGGAATACAATTTGTTGGCTGGGCACCAGTTGTGATTTCTTTTCATTGATGGTATATACCAGTGAAGTTAGAAGTCTTTTTGCAAGTGCCAGGTGCTGACGTAGCAATTCCTGACTGTCTGTCTGAATCAGGCAATCGTCCAAGTATGGGTAAATTTTAATATTTCTCTGCCTCCAGTATGCAATGACTGGAGCCAGGTACTTTGTGAATACTCTGGGGGCAGTAGCTAAGCCAAAGGGAAGTGCAGAGAACTGACTGTGCATACAGCCTGCCCTGAAACGTAGATATTTCCTGCAAAACTCCCTTATGGGGATGTGCAGATAAGCTTCTTTTAAGTATAGGGTGTCTAACCAGGCATCCTTGGCTAGCATAGGAAGAAGCTGTTGCAGTGTAAGCATTTTGAGACCACCAGAAAGGTGTTGAGAATTGACAGATCCAGGATAGGGCGCCAAGAGGTCTCTTTTCTGGGCACCAGGAACATTCTGGAGTAGAAACTCTGTCCCCTTTGTTCTACTGGAACAGGTTGAATAGCCCTGATATGGAGAAGGGAAAGTACTTCCTTTTGAGTCTCTGTCCAGTGGTTTGGAGGAAGGTCTCGCAACCCGCTTGGGGTTGGCAGTGAGTGGAAGTAGAATCTGTATCCCTGGGATACAATGTTTAGAACCCATCAGACCAGAGTAATGGACATCCAGTTTTTTGCATGAAGGGCGAGTTTTCCTCCTAGGGGTGCAAGTACTTGGGCATGACTGGGAAGGATAATTGGGAAAGTCATTGTGAACTTTTTCCATAAGGGGGTTGCTTACCACTCTCTGTTTTTGAGGTGGGAACACTCCATTGTTCAGATCTCTGCATACCCTGAGACATATTGGTGGTCTGTTTCCCCTGGGTTTGGACTGAGAAGGCCTGGGAGGGGACTGGAAAGGATCAGTTTTTTGAAGGCCAATGCCTACTGAATCTAGGTGGCTGCACCTGTAAGAAATCTTTGACAGTTTCATAGATTTAGCTTTTTCTGTCATCTTTTTAAGAACTACTTCTGCTTTTGTGCCAAACAAACAATCCTGACTTAATGGGGCATCTAGTAATTCTACTTTGACATGATCTGGCTAGACTTGTTCCTTCAGCCAAGCATGCCTTATCAGTATAGACCCAGTGACAGCAGCCCTGCAAGATGCTTCTAAGGCATCAAACCTACACTGCAAAGTATGTTTACTAACTTGGTTTGCAGAATGCATTAACTCTTGTAAATCTTTATTTTCTGCACAATCTGGAAGTAACGCAATTTTTTGTTTAATTAGTTCCATAATACATTGCTGGTACTTCAACATGTGAAACTGACAATTCAAAGACCTGATGGCAAGAGTTGCAGAGGTATATACCTTCTTATCCCATCTGTCTAAAGCTCTAGAATCCCTGTCTGAAGGGGTATAGTTTTTGGCTGTGGTAGCCTTAATGCCTTTAGTTCCCTGGGAAATGGTCTCAGGATCTGCAGTAGGATTCTTAGAGAAATTTGCGAGAGTCAGGTACTCTGTAGTACCTGTCAGGTTTTCTAGGAGCTGGTGGTAAAGTGTCAGGAGTAAGACTGGATTCTATGAAGAGATCATCTACAATATCCAGGACAGGGGGTATTGCTAGAGACCTGTGCTGAGGCAAATCTAAAAATTCACCAAGTCTCTTTTTGGACTGAGGAAAATCCTGGCATTCCCAGCGGAAATGTTCTCTTAAGGTATGCAAGGTTTCACCAAAAGAAAAACCCTCTGGGAGGGAGGCAGAGGGAATATATTCCTCTGCATCTGAATCCTCACAGGTAGATAAGGGTATGTCTTGGTAATCAGAAGGGTCAGAATCATCGGACTCCTGGTCTGTAGAATCTGAAGGAAATTCAATTCTTTGTCTTTTTAGCAGGGGAAGGCTGGCTTCCCCTAATTAGTGTAATAAGGACTTCAGCCAGTCTAAGCATTTGTTTTTGTGGCATGGGAGCTTGAGCATATGCTTTGGACGTCTGTTTTCTAGAAGTAGTGCGAACCCTGGGCCTGAGAAACTCGGTAGATTTAGTTAAAAATGAAGATGTCGGTTTAATACGAAAATCGTTAGGTCAGAAGCCGGTGCCTGCACAGTGGCTCCGGACCCATCCAAGGTAGAGACATCCGCAGGTTCCACAGTCAAAGAAGCATCTCACGACATACTGGACTCCGAATGGGTCTCAGCAGAGGCCTGCGAATCTGAAAAAGCAGGCATCAGGGGCTGCAAAGGCACCTCACAGAGTACCGGAGGACTGGCGACTAGCTTAACGAAAACATCGTCGGCAGTTTTTGACCTATGCGATCTTTCTCTGACTTTGTCTTTGCGCTTTTTCGGAAGATTGGTAGTCGAATGGCTTACCAAAGCCATTTTGGAAAAGGGAGAATGAGAGCGAAAGAATTTAGCTACAAAAATAGCCCGATGATGAATGGTTCATGACGTCAAAAAAGGCACAAAACCGACAGAGAGGGACGTTGTGGTCTGGACCTAAACAGGTGACGCAGTAAGAATGAAAATCTCTGTGAGGTATTTGCTTTCCAAAGGCAGACAATTGTTAACTTTTTTCTGACATCGGTTAAAAAAAGAAAAAAGAATCCCCAATGGGGTACTTGGCTTTAGACGACTTCAGGTTTGAAACTCAAAAAATGAAAATTTCAGGTAGCAGCCGACCGGCACTTGCGAACAACTTCTGCTTTGGGCTCCTTCTCGGCAAGAAAGACTGATGTAATGGCATCGTTGCATTTTTTATACCCCTGACAACTTGACGTCATGGAAGAGGCGACAGCATCCGACGCAGAAATCCAAAGACTCTGGTATTCGGGCTGACTGAGGGCTACCTGCAGGCAGATAACACAAGTGTGATGACTGCAACAGCGAAACACGAACAACATCTGGGTGAATGGAAGGTGTCCTGAAGCTTTGGAAGCTGGTCGGCTGTTATATCTTTGGCAAGATATAATCTATATAGCTAAGGCTACTGCAGCAGAAATCAATATGATGAACATCTGTGATTCCTGTAGATTAAAAAATGAAGACAGGCATCTTTAACATCCAGGGTAAGCATCCATTCTTTGAGGAAAACAGGAGGCAGACAACAGCCTGTAGGGTCAACATCTACAGGTTTGGAACTTTGAGAAAGGCATTTCATTTTTGAGAGATCTACAATGGGTTTCCAAGTTCTTTTTGAGGAACCAGGAAAAGTCTGGAGTACAAGCCTTTGCTAACATGTCAGGGTGGGCATGCTCTATTACCCTTGTTCTAGACAGTCTAGGATAAAGGGGTATACTAGATGTTGCTGGACTTTTGATAATGTGGGGAATGTCTGCGGAGTTTGTACCACTGTTATTTGTATTCTTCTGCAATGACCTGCAGGACCCATTTCTTTCATGTTCTGTTGTTCCAGACTGGAAGGCATGGAGATATTCTCCCTGCAATCCTGCTAAGAGGATTGGGATGTTGGTCTGGGCTGGGGAAGGGTTTTAGGAAGGGAAGGGATCCATGTAGTCATTGTTGCTCCCTGATGGAGGAAGGCCAATGGCCCCCCAGATTAACTCTTTTTCCCTCATCTTTTTTTTAATTTGCCCTTAATGCCCTTCAAGGGCTTACTCCTTCCTTGTCTATTATAGAAGAACCCTGGGTTAGATCGAATTTTTTTCTGTCATACAGTGGCAAGGGTGGGAGAAGAAGTTGTTTTAACATGGCACATTTGTTCTCTTTTTCCTCTGTCTTCTTAGAGTTGACTACTGGGGGTCCCAAAAAGCAGCTCCTTGTCTAAGGTGGACATTAAAAAGCTGCACTTAAACATTTTATGGCAGGGGTTGAAGCCTCAACCACACAGGTCTCCTAATGATAGACTCTGTGGCTGGTACCTTACATGCTGCAGCTACAGCATTACAACCACACTTCCTAGAGTACTTAGCCACCTTACTGACTGATTCCCCCACAGTTTTGCCCTCAGGTCAGCATCAGATGCATCCCCAGTTCTCTCTCTCTCTTCTAGACGTTCACAGATGACCATATAGCACTTGCATGTTTGGAAAATTAACAATACAGAAGGCAAGGGCATTAGCAATACCGACCTTCTTCTTAAATCGCTCAAAGCTCTACTTTCATTGTAAATCAGGAGTGTACTATGGCAGAAGCTAGTTTAGACCATTCTCTAGATTCATAGATAACACTGTTGGATTTACTACAGAACTCCTGTACAAGTATTTGTGGGAGTCCTATGCCCTGTAAAATCTGTCAAGTTTCTTACAGGCAAGGGGTTGAGTGTCAGGTTCCTGGAAGGCTGCCACAAAGGCATCCTCAAAGGATGCCAGAACTGCAGGAATGGACACTGGCTTAGGAGTTTCCAAGTACAACAGATCAAATGTTTTGGGAGGCCTATGTTGCTCCCCTTCCTACCCATGTGAAAAATGCATTCATCCTAGAAACTGTTTTCCCACATAAGATGTCTGTGGAAGAACAAGAGGAGATTGTGCCCTCAGCATCTGTGTCATAGCACAAGGGAAAGACAGCTGACATGAATAATACAGGTCCTCCCCCGACTTTCCTGTGAGTCCTCTTCTCTTGCAAGAGAACTAGGTCTTACATTTGGGAAAGGGGACTTGAGACACTGACGATTCAGTACATTGCCACAGGTTTTGAATACCTCTCTGCAGGCTGTGTACCAGGCTGAACTATAGCCCAAAAACACACCTGAGAAGTAGGTAAGGCAGGGGAGTAAAACCCAGATTGTATCTGATTTACAGATGTGGGTTGAGAAATTGTGAATCATGCTTTGCTTGTTAGTCTTCTTGGAAGATGTATCGACACTGAAAGTCAGTCTCCCAAGGGGAAGGTATGCCTTTCAAGCCATGGTCAATGACATTTTTCATTAAAACAGCTAGGGTCCCATTATCCCCTACATCAGGTACCCAAAGACCTGTCTCCTAACTTCAAAATGTCTGGACATACCGCTGCCCTCAGGCATGGCATCCTCCAAAGGGTCAATGTGGTCTGTGGAAGAGTGGGTTTTCAGTTCATAGACTGCAAAACAGCCTCACAGAAACGGATACCTTTGGACTGAGCAGAGTCATAAAATTTCATACAAAGTGCAAAGGTTCAAAGGGATGCCAGATAAGGAACACCATCCAGCCCACAGCACTGTGGACCAGGTAAAGGCCTCAAATCTGTTTCAATCCAGGTACTGCTGCAAACTGCATTTCCCACTTCTAGTAGTCTAGGAAGTAGACACCTCACAAACACAGCAACCTTGAATGTTGGGGCATGGACCAAAAAAAAAAAAAAGAGGCTGTGGTAATAACCCTTGTGAGGAGGCTGCCATCCACAGATGCATCTGTCTTTGTTTATTGCAGACATGTCTAATATAGTCAAAAACACTACCAACAGTAGTTAAAAAAAAAAAAGTGTCCAGTGGGTACTTCTCTAGCTGTAGAATCCTAACAAACCACAATGAGAAGTCAGCCACTTTCTGCAACACTATGGAATGAGGCAAACTCAAACAGCAGTAAGAAATTTCCAAGTGGGAAGGCATCACCTTTGCTGAGGGGATAAGGGCTTTGAGATAGGTTTACCCAGTACATCTGGGTTGACTTCCATAAGTCCCAGAAGTTACGAATACTGTAACGGAGATCTAAGATCATCATGAAGCATCTCAGCACCAGCTGAGAAAGCCCTATTTTGCCATGTACAATTTTCTTTTTATTAGGTTTCATGTTAAAGTCAGGATGTCTTAAGAGTGGTGGTATTTGAGAGCAATAAGATGCAGATCATCCAGGATGACAGCCTGAACCCTTTCAGGATGGGCTACACCAAGCTTCTGGCCCTATGAATGATCAGAATGAAGTGGGTAAGGTGGATTTCTGGCAATTTGCATCTCCACCATAATCCAGTGTTTCTAGGGCCAAATCAAAGTTACAAGAATTATGTTGCTATTCACCATGGACTTTCTTCACCTTCTATGAAGTCTGAAGTGTGTGTGGGTAGGTGGGGTGCAAGTATACAGCAAATGTCACTGGAGATGAGCCTTGTGCGTTGAACCAGAGGCTGACTATTCATCAAGGAAGCAATCACACCCACAGTTTCAGGAGCTCCCATTTGGTTGTTAGCTGCTAGATGTTTCCATTTGTAGTTTCCTACAAGAGTCCTTCGCAAGCTGCCTGCAATGTTACTTCACTGTGACACAATATACATAGCAGAGTTGCATTTTAGAGTGTGGGCTGATACCTTGAAAACGTATGTCAGAAATCTGTACAGTAGGTTTGACTTTGTACTGCTCCGCATGTTTATGTACCACATAACCACGGTGCCATCCATATTGACCTGAAGGATCCCAGGTTGCCACTGCTTTTTGAAGGTACTGAGAGTCAACAGAACATCTAGCATATTCTTTAAGCTTATAAACAATTTATTTTTCAAGGGAAACCATGACTCCTGGAAAAAAAAAACCCAAGCGAACAACCCAGGCTATGTTCAAGGTAACATTCTTAATAAACTGAACTATCCTTGTCTGGAAGATTGACTGCTTCATTACTGCACAGTGCACACCTAGTCTACGCAACAAATGAACTTTTCCTGGATGCACAGCAACACAGGGAGTATCATATCCATGAGATGCAAATGCTGGTTCCAGGACATCCTTAGGAGTCACTGGAGAATCTTCACATGCAACCTGGACAGGAAAACCATGGATAAGTGTCTTCATCCCCTTTGGGAAAACCCGGTTCCCTTGAATTACCACATTGATGGTAGTCTACTGAACACAGAAGGTGTTTATAAGAGATCTGGGAACACAGGTTGACAGCAACCTCTCTTTTGAGCACCACATTGCCACTGTGGTCAGAAAGTCCTTCTGTGTGGCACATCTCATTACTAAGGGTTTTGCATCCAGGAAGAAAGAGGTCATTCCCTCCCACTACTCTTCATTCATTAGGCCAATCATCGAGTACAATGCCCCATTTGGCATGTACCTCACTAGACATCTGCAACAACTGGAGAGGCTGCAAAAGTACCTCACAAAGAGGATCCCAGACCTTAAACACTTGTCCTATATGGACAGACTCAAAAAACTCAACTATTCTGTGTCTCATATCGCCTGCTTAGAGGTGATCTCTATTTGACTTACAAAGCCATGGCTGACCCAGCTCTGTTACAAATGCTACATCTAAAGAAATCCCAATCTCACTGTACCACATGCTCCAGAGACCTCAACCTCATTACCACAATCAACAGAAAATGCTGGAGGGACAGGTTCATAACCCAGAGACTGCCTATGCTATGGAACAGACTTCCCATACATGTCAAGCAGAGCACCTCACTGGCCATCTTCAAGAGAAATCTTGATGAGTGGATGGGAAATAGAAAACTCACCCCGGGGATCACTCCAGTGGCTCTACTCGACAGAGGCACTAGGAACTAAGGTTGGGTGGCATTATGCCAGGGTAATCCTATGGGCTAGGCTTGTAAAGGCTCCAGGGCCATAAGCATAGTACACACCTATGAACCTAAATGACACATCGTGTATCACACAGCCTTCAGCAAGTCCCTGGCTGTAACAAGGTTGGCCTGCCACAGAAAAAAAAGTCTTTAAAGAAACTGCCTTTTTTTGGGGGGGGGGGGTATCCTACACTCTGTTCAAAGAAGCTCCTGTAAATACTTTTGTCCTTCTGGGGAGGGACGTGAGTTGGGAAGACTGACTAAAAAATCAAAGTGATTAATCCAAAGTAATCTTCAGATGGTCAAAGACTTGTTGAAAGAGGAGTCATCCTGATCTGGATAGATAGGCCCCCCACTCATTTTTAAGAAGCCTAATAAACAGGGGGGTCAGAGTCTTCATAAACTTAATGAACTACAAGCACAGTCTCCAAACACCAAGAAACGTAAGTGGTAATGGTGGTGCCCAACCCTAAATCAGGCAAAGTTTGTGGTCCCTGTGGATAATGGAATGTAAGCAGGTGTCCTTCAGGTCCAATGCAATAAGGAAGGCCCATGAGAAAAAAAAAACATGAGCAGCAAATAAGGTAAGCATCTTGGATGTGGGGACCCTCAAGGAGAGACTGAGCTTGGATAGTACCAAAAGAGGTATCAAATGGGAGACTCCTTTTCAGTTTCTGTATCTAACTTCACCAGGATCTACCTTTGAAATGCATTTGAAAATATACTGTTGTAAAATTCGAAGCATCTGACACATGAACCTTCTAATCAAATCTGTCTACAGCCCTGTCTTCTCCATCATCCATTAACATGTTAGGTCTTGGGACCAGCTTACCATGTTTTGATGCCTTCAGGTAAATTATGGCAGGGTTGACCACTGTCTTCATATAGATACAATCATATGCTGGAATCTAAAACCTGTCTGATTTATTGGGTAAAGGGAGGTATGAATCCATTTAAAGGGAAGTTTTGCAAATGCATCACAAAAGACTTCAAAAGCCATGGGGGCCACTGTAATATCAGTGTCTCAGGGCCCATAAAACTGATTTTTTTTCTTAAATGTCTGACATTTGTTTCACATTTAAAATGTTCCCTTATCCAGGTGAGACTATTTCTAAAATTTCATCCAGTGTGGAACCCAAATAGGTGGAGTCTCCCATCAGAACTGTACACAAGGGAGAATGCCATATGACTTGTTTAGGTCAACTCCTCCAAATCTCCTTCCAAGAATGAGTTGCTGTCCGCAACCAGAGTGGTCTCTCTTGTTTTTTTTTTTTTTTTTTTTTTTGTTAAACCAGTTCAGGGGGACTAAGCACCGCACATGGCTACATCAATGCCACAGTACGAAGAGCTATCTGCTTAATGTTTTAGGTCGACAGTAAACTACCTGCAGGAGTCAGATTCCTGAGAAAGGGGTACTGCTGCCCTGGATGCAACCTTAACAGGGGAGATGGTTTACAAGGTGTGAAACACCTCTCATACACTTGACGTAGAACTGCCTACATTCCTCCTACCTACCACACTCCATGTTTTAAGAGTGTTGAAAGATGAAGAACCAAGTTGAGAAAGCAACAGAGACTGCACCTAGAGAACATATGCAGTGTACCTTCTCCTGAGTACTTGGCTCAGAAGGTTGAGTTAGGGGCAACCTGTGCATTCTTCTCAAAAGAATTGGACAAAAGCAGGCAGAATTTTCAGGCACCACTGCCAGTGACTGAAAAAACTAGCTTACACAATGTTGTTTAAGGAGATATTTTTCACTCATCCTCCTTTTTGTAGTGCTGTTTTTTTTTTAAATTAATGAGTCTTGCTGGGGGGTGGGGGGGGGGACTTCTTCAGAAGACTGTTCTGATGCCTGGAAAATGGAGCTCAGTTTCCTGTGCATCAATAATATTGTAAGCATGGCTTATATATTTTTCAGGTAAAACCAAAACAAATTTGTCAGTCTACCAACAGGTGATTCTCTCCTAAGCAAGAAAAACTACTTTGAATGATGATTTTGATAAGGAACTATGTCCATACTCACAAATGTTCTTCAGGCCTGCACAAGGCATACACTAGTGATCAAATGTTTCCCAAGCCACCTTCATTAGCAAATATTACAGAAAAAAAATGAAAAAACATGAAAGCAGACAATATGTCACAAAAAGGGCACTTGCTTTTCAAAGATTTTCAAAAGATGCTGTGGGGGTCACACAGTTCAGGCATCAGCGACCACAGATTTACATCTCAAGAAGTGGAGAAAAAAAAAAAAAGAAAAAAAAATGAAGTCCCCTTTTATCAGAGATGGAAGCATATGCCTTCATGTGAGGAGTATGTTGGTCTATGCCCTTTGAGAAAGCACAGCTGTGGGAAATGGGCCAAATGTGCACCTGTCAGCCAGCAACGGATTCCTATATGTATATAAAATTCTGCTGTAATGGTGAACTGTATGAAGCACATCCATCTGTTGGTTTCTCCTATGAATTTAGATGTGCAAGTAAACATCGTTTGCACATTCTGAATTAGCCGAAAGAAGAGGGCCTGCAAGATTAGTATTAACTTGTTTTACTTGTAGAGACTAAGGAAAGACCCAAGCTTCATCTCTAGCAACCATTCTTTTTGGAATTAGAATCAGTACTAAGTAGAATCATTCTTTTGCTGTAGTTTAGGGATCCTTTCCATTGTGCAAATGGACAGCAATTCTTCCCACATTCACAGTCCTAACTACTGCTGAATGGAGAATGTGAGGAGTCACACAAATTGAAGTAAAGTACCAAGTTCTATATTGCAGCCATTGCCCATCTATCTGTGGTTAGGCTAAACTAGTCTTCTCTGAAGTGGGACATTACTCCTCCCAGTCTTCCTCGATCCAGAACACAACATACCCAAAGGAGCCCAAACTGAGTGCCAACTGCTACAAGAGGGGCTTCAGAGGAAAGTGAACTCAGTACGCACCTTAACTCTAGAGCAATGATCAGGAGGAGAGGGAATGGAAGAGGGGAACTGGTACTGGTATAGTGAATCTAGTCAAACATCTAAAATTATTTTAAGTTCGTTCTTTGGAGTTATAGGCTACAGTACTGACTCCTGTGATTCCCAGGGCTAGGTTAGAGTTGGGGGCTGGCCAGAAGCAAGAGTAAAAGTCACCAGATCCAGCAGAATGACCAAAGCAAACTTGGTCGTGGCTATGGGTCAAACGTTGTAGTGCTTAATTACGGTGCGACGAGAAGAGAAGATAGCTGTTCCCATAACAGCATGAGCCTGACTTCTGCACCACCACCAATAAAAAGCTGTGGTGGCAGCCGTGGCCCTAATAGAATGAGTTCTAACACAGTCAGGCAGGCAAGGTGGAGGTAACAAAAAGTGACAATCTCTAAGTGGATTACCAATTTGTTCACTGGCTTTCTTTCCCTCTCCTTTGCAAATGCAACAAACAGCTGGTCTGATTTTATACTTAGTTTTATCCTGGTAAAATCTGACTTGTCCATGCACAACAAGGGAATGGAAGATTCCCCTTTTGTTCTGTGGAGAGGAAAAAACACTGGCAAGTACACTGAATGGTTTAAAAACACTTCAGTCATCACTGTGGGCAAGAAAATGGCTTTTTCTTGGGCAGTTCCAGACATACAGTGAATAAAAAAGTGTACATATCCTTGTTAAAAATGCCAGTTTTTTGTGATATATAGAGGCCACAATAAATCATTTCAAAACGTTTCCCACCTGTACAATTCAATTGAAAGACAAACAAATCTGTTAGGGAAAAAATATAAAAAAATAAAAATTCAGAACAAACTGCCCCCCCCCCCCCCCCCACTTAAGCACCATGTTCAATAATAGCCTCGCATCAGGCTGTGTGCCCACTGAATGGCACACAGCAACAGTTATCCCACTCCACAAAGGGGGAGCCACCACTGATCCTGGGAACTATCGACCTATTAGCCTGACGAGCCTGGTCTGCAAGGCCATGGAACTCAAACAAAGACATTGGTAGGTAGATCATGCCTCCTGAACCTGATCGACTTCTTTGAGGCAGTCACTAAAGCCGTAGATGAGGGTAAGGTGGTTCACACAGCCTATCTTGACCTCACCAAGGCTTTCAACACCATCCCCCATTCTGGAATTACAGCTAAACTCACTAAACTAGGTATAAATCCCTACGTCACAAGATGGGTTGCCAGCTGGCTCACTGACAGAACCCACACTGTAAAAGTTGCAGACTCCAAATCTGACCTCAAAGCAGTGACAAGTGGAGTACCACAGGGTTCCATCCTGGGACCTCTCCTGTTTGGTATCTACTTCTCTGAAGTACAAGGCTAACAGAGAAGGCCTCTGGCTAACAAAGTTCACAGATGACTGCAAACTAGGAGCCATAGTAAAGTCCCCAAATGATGTGGACATCCTCCAGAAGGGCCTCGCAGAGACAGATGCCTGGTGTCAGAGCCATGGCCTCAAGCTCAATGCCAAAAAGTGCAGTGGCATCCCCTTTGGTAAAAACTCTGTACCCATGCTACCACATAGGTAGTAATCTACTTAACACCGAATGTGTGGTAAGAGACCTTGGGACCCTGCTGGACAGTAGTCTCTCCTTTGAAAGTCACATCACCACAGTAGTCAGGAAGTCCTTCTACATGGCACACATCATAAAAGGGTTCTCATCCAGGAAAAATAAGAGGTCACTGTTCCCCTCTACTCGACACTCATTAGACCCATTATAGAGTACAACGCCCCTTTTGGAATGTACCTCACAAGACATCTGCAGCAGCTGGAAAGGCCACAGAAGTACCACACAAAGAGGATTACTGGCCCCAAACAAATGCCCTACACTGACCATCTCAAAAAAACTCCAGCTTTACTCCGTAGCATATCACCTACTCGGAGGTGATCTCTGCCTAACATGTAAAGCTACGTCAAACCCAGAGCTGTTGGACATGCTACATCTAAAGAAATCCCAATCCCTCCGAGCTACACACTCTAGGGACCTAAACCTTGTCACCATAATAAACAGGACATGCTGGAGGGATAGATTCCTGTCCCAGAGGCTTCCCATACTCTGGAACAGGCTAACCATCTATGTCGAGCAAAGTTCTTCATTAGCACTCTTCAAGAAAAATCTTGATAAGTGGATGGGAAATGCACCCCGGGGATCACTTCTGTGTCTCTGCTCGACAGTGGCACAGGAAAATAACTTCTCTGGGTGGTGTAAGCCAGGGAACCTTGTTGGCTAGGCTTACGTAGGCCCTTGAGCAGACAGCCTAGTACCTACCTATGAACCTATAAAAAACATACAATACGCTGGTTGCATAAGTGTGCACACCCTTAAACTAATATACTTTGTTGTGTGTGTGTGCACATCCTTAAACTAATACTTTGTTGAAGCACCTTTTGATTTAATTACAACATTCAGTCTTCTTGGGTACACACCTGCCATCAATTAGACAGACTCTGATTAACCCCAAGTAAAGTTCAGCTGTCCTAGTAGGATTTTCCTGACATTTACTCAGTTGCCTGCTACAGCAAAAGCCATGGTTGACAGAAAGCTTACAAAGCATCAAAGGGATCTCATTGTTGAAAGGTATTAGTCAGGAGAAGGGTAAAAAAAATTTTCCATAGCATTGGATATACTATGGAATGCAGTGAAGACAGTCATCAAAAAGTGAAGAAAATATGAGACAACAGTGAAGTTGCAAGGAACTGGATGCCCTCAAAAACTGATGAAAAGACAAGACGAAAACTGGTCAGGAAGGCTGCCAGGAGACCTACAGCAACACTGAAGGAGCTGCAGGAATTTCTGGCAGGTACTGGTTGTGTACTACATGTGACAACGATCTCCTGTATTCTCCATATGTCTGGACTACAGAGTAGGGTTGCAAGACGGAAGCCTTTTCTTACAAAGAGAAACATCCAGGCCAGGCTAAAATTTACAAAACAATACATCAAGTCTCCCAAAAGCATGTGGGAAAATGTGTTATGGTCTGATGAGACCAAGGTTGAATTTTCTGGCCACAATTCCAAAAGGTACGTTTGGCGCAAAAACAACACTTTGCATCACCAAAAGAACACCATCCCCACAGTGAAGCATGGTGGTGGCAGTATCATGCTTTGGGGTTGCTTTTCTTCAGCTGGAACTGGGACTTTTGTCAAGATGGAGGGAATTATGAACAGTTAGAAATACCAGTCGCTTTTGGCCCAAAACCTTCAGGCGTCTGCTAGAAAGCAGAAGATGAAGAGGAATTTCACCTTTCAACACGACAATGACCCCAAGCATACATCCAAATCAACAAAAGAATGGCTTCACCAGAAGAAAATTAAAGTTTTGGAATGGCCCAGACCTAAATCCAATAGAAAAGCAGCGGGGTGACCTGAAGAGGGCTGTGCACAAGAGATGCCCTCGCAATCAGACAGATTTGGAATGCTTTTGCAAGAAAGAGTGGGCAAATATTGCCAAGTCAAGCTGTGCTATGCTAAGACTCCTATCCAAGTAAACTGAATGCTGTAATTAAATCAAAAGCTGCTTCAACAAAGTATTAGTTTAAGTGTGTGCGCACGCAAAGTATTAGTTTAAGGGTGTGCACACTTATGCAACCAGGATATTGTACTTTTTTTATTTTTTATATTTTTCCGCTAACAGATTTGTTTTTCAATTGAATTGTACAAGTTATAGGTCACATTAAAGGTGGGAAAAGTTTTGAAATTATTTATTGTGGTCTCATTTTTTTACATCACAAAAGCCTGGCATTTTAAAAGGGGTGTGTACACTTTTTAGATCCACTGTATCTGGGAGAAGTAGACTGAAAAAAGTCCTTGACCGATAGTTTTACTTTCCCATTCGCTTCCAGCTTTTTATACACCTTTTGTGCAGGGAGTACAAGGAAGAATTCCTTATCAAAAGGGACATCAAGGAGTTCCACCTTAACATGCTCTGAAGGAGGATGATTCCTCAGCCAGGCATGCCTTTTCACTAACGACTCCATAGCAGCTGCCCTACACAATGCATCTACTGCATCAAAGTCACATACTATGGAGTGTGTGGTAACCTGAGAGCTAAGGTTGCACAAATCCAGCATCTCCTTCCTCAGGCCCGTGTTCTGTAACCTCTCTGGATTTTAACTTAATTGCTGATGGAGAGATTCTTGATATTTGAACATATGAATATTGGAATACTAAGCAAACAATACAATTAGCTTCCAACATAGAATATTTTTATGGGTGGGGACCGGAACCCGATTTGCAACAGAAAAGCTGTATTAGAACTACAACAAAAGAGGATAGACTGAAGAACTATATAAAAAGATTTGGACTAGAAGATGTGAATTTACTAGCAGGAGCTTTGACAGAATTTACATATTCCCCAAGGTATACAAACTGCAACGTTTCTTCAGAAGGGAAAGCTGGAATAAAAGGAAAATGGGAGAGTAAATATGGCAGAAATAGGAGAGAGAAATCAGTAACAGGAATCATTCAGAGAGGTTATCAAAGGTAGTACTTCAGAGGAAGGAGAATCTTCTAAGAACATGAGCAACTGCTGAGTGCTAAAGGGAAAATAAGGACAATATGTATGTGTTTAGAATATTTGCTGCTAAAACACTTTTTTTTTTGGATAACTCCAGAGCAGAAAAACTCCTGGTACAAAGACTTGGTTAGCAGAAAGTAGAAAGGGTTGTTTTGTCAAACTTAAGGAGCCTATAACAAGAAAACTAACCAGAGATCGTATTGAGGAATTAGAGAAATTTTGGAAATTCTATGCAAATCTTATAAAGAGAAATTAAGAAACCAATTAAAGGCACAAATGGAAATCTTTACAGAAACATTAACTATGCCAAGGTTAGACAACAATAAGAATGAAGAATTAATTAATAGCTAAAAAGAGATGATATAAAAAATTATGTACAGTTAATCAACAGGGAAGTCTCCAGGAACAGATGGTACATCTGTAAATGTTTGGAGGGGAGAAAGTGACAAAGATCTGGAAGGCTTTTTGAACAATATTTTTAAGAGAGGGACAGTACCAGCATCTTGGAAGAAAGCCGTGATGGCTACAGATCCAGTTTTGTATACACCAATTTCAATTTTAAACCATGATTACAGTGTTTATGTTTATACTAGCTACAAAAATGACAAAAGTGTTGCCAAAACTGATAGATATGGGTCTAAGAGGTTTGGGGGATAGGAGACAATCTGACATTAACAGAAACATTATGATCCAGAAGCAGAGTACAAAAAACACACTGCTACTGTTAATGGGTCTTGATAAAGAGAAACCATTCAATTAAGTGAGCTTGGATTTTATGAGTAGGCAATGGTAAATCTGTATTCTCTGATAGAATAACAGGGTTAATTAGGTGATTATATAAAGGGTTAGAGGCAAATAAGGTGGAAGGGTTCCCCTACTATGTGTAGGGACAGAGAAAATGGGCAAGAGGCCCTTTTTCTCCTTTATTTGCTTTATACTTGGAGCCATTGTCAAAGAAAATAATATATTTACAACTTTAAGGATATAATTAGTATGCTAGTTAAGAAAAGGTAGCTTTACTCGCAGATCATTTTATTTTTTATTTGACAAATCCAGAAAAGGACATTGTACTGTTGTACAACATTTTGAGACAGTTTCAAATCTTTTCAAAACATAAAATGAAGACAAAAATAAAAGCTACAGAGGTAAACTATGTACCCACACATTAAATGACTCAGCAAAATCTATATCTATGGGGACACAAGATGAATTAGATGTGTGGATTAAAAAGGTTTCTATTAAATCAGCTGAGGAGGACATGTGGGAAGAGACAAATACAAAAACTGAAGCTGGAAGCTCTTGATTATGGCTATGAATAGTAAAATACAAGCAGTGAAACTGTTTTTAATCCCTGTAGTTTTACACACACATCTTTTTTTTTTTTCTTTTTTTTTTTAATCAACCAAGAAGTCATGAGTCGAAGGAATTTTATTTGGGTAGAAAAAAGGGCAACAGTTAAAATAGGATGAGGTGTTTCTTCCCGCAGAACAAGGGCTTTACCTAACCTAAAGGAACACGTTAGAGCTACACAGCTGAGACTCGTACACAACACAAGCAGAAGGTTATAAATCAATGTGGAAAGACAAGATGATAAAACGAAGGGGGTCAAGAAATAAGGAGAGAGTTGTACTGTGGATGCTGACCCTTAACAACAATCAGAGTATTACAGTCAAAGTATAGAAAGTATTCAAAGAACTAAGCCAACACATGAATGGAAAAGGGAGATTTTACCAATAGGGATAACTGTGATTAGGGGTAGAGAAAAGAGGCAAGAAGGGGCAGGAATGCATTGGTGAAATTAGCAAAGAAACCAAACTTACTGGGAGCAATTAATTACGGAGAAAAAGGTAGCACACTGGGATGAGGCCAAGCAGAAATCTTAACTGCAGATTAGATTAGAGACTGCTTTCTCTTGCAGAGATGGATAACAGAGTACAGGCAAACAGAAAGGGATACGGAAGTGATAAGTGAAAGACCAGCTCTGGTTGAGTGTTTACATAGGTTTAGAACATAAACTCTAGTTAAAAAAGGGATACTTAATAGGGAATGTAAAATACTGCATGATAACTATAAGAATCAGTCAAAAGAGGTAAAAATGATTGGAAATAATTTAGAAAAGGAATAGTGGGAGGACTCCTGTATGGCTCACACATATGCAACAAAGTCCAGAAGGTTTAGGTTTTTTTAAGTGTTTGGATAGGTATTTTTATACTCCAAGAAACTTCAGAGATTTTTTTCCTCAGGCAGACAGCAACTGCTAGAGGTGCAAGACGGGGAGAGGTAATTGGGAAAACATGGTTTGGGAATGCAATGCGTTTTTTGGTTTTAAATATTTCTACAAAGTACTTTACCAGAAATGTCGGGGGAGCAAATAAAATTAGTATGAAATGGAAATCAAAATCTAGACAGACTGTAAATGAACTACCGAACATTCTAAAGGAGATAAAATAATTAGCGCTGGGATCTTTAGAAAAGGGAAAGAGTGCAGTAGAGAGAAATAAATGGGATTTGTAGGAACAATACATACAATAGGGTTCAGGAGTGAAATTTAAAGGATGGCAAGATATGAGCAATTTATGTAATGTTGGCATGAATGAAAACTTAAAAAATATAACTATGTCTACCCATGTCACTGCTGAATGTGGGAAGTTATTAGACAGGTTTAAAAAATAATAGCCAAGCAATCCCAGAGACCCATAAGTAGCCTTGCCATATAAATCTTTAAGAAGACACAAAAAGTTCTAGACACTCTTTATATGTACTTAATACTGCTCACCTCCCAAACGAAGCAGGGCTGCATACAAGTCTGGTGTAAATTTAGGGATACCCATCCACTAGTCAAAACTAGTCTCGAAGACAGACAAGGTAATGATAACCAATTACATGGGATGGGAATATGTTTGGTGAGGAACCAATCCCTTTGGAGAGTCTTGTTTACTGGTGTAAATTTAGGTCCATAGTACAGGTGCTTGTAAACCCATGGTGGTGCACTCTTTATATGTACTTAATACTGCTCACCTCCCAAACTAAGCAGGGCTGCATACAAGTCTGGTGTAAATTTACGGATACCCATCCACTAGTCAAAACTAGTCTCGAAGGCAGACAAGGTAATGATAGCCAATTACATGGGATGGGAATAAGTTTGGTGAGGAACCAATCCCTTTGGAGAGTCTTGTTTACTGGTGTAAATTTAGGTCCATAGTACAGGTGCTTGTAAACCCGCGGTGGTGGTGCTGCGGTAGCGTTGTCGTCTCACAGTAAGACGCTGTCCGGTTCGATTCTCAGCTAGAGCGTCTTCTGCGTGGAGACATGCGTGAATGGGCGTACCTTCGTTGAAGGTTGGGCATCAGGGCTGGTAACTCGGCACGTAAAAAATCAACTACCAATCATTAGCGGACCGGAGTTCCGCTGTGGCGACCCCTAATCGGGAAAAGCCGAAAGACTCAACAAGTACAGGTGCTTGTAGAGACACCTGTTTGAAAAGAATCATGGCTTAAAAAGCAATATACAAGTCAGCTAAAAAGCATCCACTGCACAACTGAGTATAACAAATCCCCAGCACTGAGCAAGCCCTTAATGTATCTCTGTGCAGTTTGGTGCTTACCATTTTATGGCATGGCATGTGGTGCCTAAAGCACCACTATGTCTTTTTCCACACACTATTCTCAAAAATATGTGACTGACATTTTACTATAAAGCTTCAATAAATTTTATTTTTCCGTATGATGACATTAGTCAAACCTTTCACGTTAGTCCTAGTGTTGACGTTACTGAGGGATAAAAGTAGAATTATGTGGGCATAGGGCAGCCGCGGTGTTGCAGCGGTTAGCATCGTCGCCTCACATCAAGAGGCTCTACAATTCAATTCTCGGATGGGGTGCCTTCTGTGTGGAGTCTGTATGTTCTACCTGCGGTCACATGGGTTTCCTCCTGGTGCTACGGTTTCCTCCCACATTCCCAAGACTTAAAATTGGCTGTAGGTGGGAATGTGTGTGCGAGCGAGTGGTATGGATGAAATACTGCAGCAGGACTAGTCACCAGTTGTGTAATCCTTGGCTTGAGATGATTGCCACTGTTGAAGTGACACCCCGACCCCATGTGCAAAATGGCAAAAACGGGTTGAGGATAGATGGATCCTTAACATAAAAAAGTCTAAGAACATTTTTATTAAAACTTTCCACACATTAAGAATTAAAAGACAAGAAAAAGCACTGTGGCACTCTAGCCATTAATGCTGAAATCCGTGTTTAAACTGCAGAGAAGGCTCTTTAAGCGTCCTTTGGAAATACCACAAAGCAATTTCAATAAAAGTACAAATGAAAAATGAAGACTTCAAGTATTACTTACCTGAAAAAAAAATCAGCTGAAAAGTGAATTACACAAGTTACTCTACATTATTTTTCACAAAATGAGCTAAAAAGACTGGACTAAATTTCAAAAATAAATTGGCAAACTTGTGTATGGCAAATCGGAGACTTCAACCTTTGTTTAGCATGTCCAGTATAAATGTGATAAATAGTAGCACTATTCCAATGAGTACACTAGAAATGATGCAGGGTACTGAATAATATTCCTACAGTCAACTGCTGTGAACAAACTAAACTGTGTTCAGTGGTGCATGTATGGAAATGCCAAACACAGTCATATTCCAGACAAAAATAAATGAAAATAAAAAAAGACAATGAGCATGCAGGCTACTTTGTGGTGGTTTTACAAAAACTGCAAACAATCAATGAGACATGCAATTTTTCCACAAAAACAGAACAATGAACATTAACTCTCTCCTGCACAATGTTTCAAGAATGCAATCTGAAGGTGCGAAACCACTTTTGCCAACTAATTATGAGCACAGACCAACAATATACTTTATTCAAAAGTCTGTGCAACTGCTTCTAAATGGCTGCAGCATTTTTGTAAACTATTAAATTTAATGTTGGGTTTCTGTTTAAACTATTCAGCTCATACACCAAACTTAAGAATACCCCAAAGTACCACTGCAACAAGCTTGTTCACTTTCTTGAAACATTCATTTATCAAAATATAAATTAAATTCAACATATCATTTTAGCACATGCATGCAAAATTAAAAAAAAAAACAGAATGTAATGGATAAAAACCTGTGATGTAGATGTAATGAGACTGGTCTCAACAGGGACCGGTAGGACAGGGATCACAGGGACAACGGGAGCAGAGGGAGGAACTGCTTCTGTAGGCTAAACAACAGCATGGGTCAAAGGTCAGGACAATGCAAGGCAATTGATGTAACAAACTCTGTAAATAATTATTTTCATACAACCACATGCAGCAGCTAAAAGCAGATAAAGCCATAACTAGCCCTTCCAATTTGCCTGTTGATTGGCTACAGCATACAACTGTTCTATCAACATTCAGTAGTGTAACATAACATACTACTATACCAATGTAGATTCCTCCTGTACTTGACATTCATTTTTCTGCAGTCATGTCAATCCATCAACGAGAAAACTGTGTGGTGATCATGAACACTTACTTACAGCAACATGCAGGAGCTTCATTTATCATACTAAGTTTAAAAAAAAATGCACCCTGGCATAAAAACCTTACTTTCTTGTTGGCAAATGGAATATGTCTTGTGAACATTTTTTCTTTTAAAACTACAGACTGAGTCACCTCAACAGTAATCAAATTACGACAGCTCAATGGTCTGAAGACTTCACTTGCAAGAAAGTACAGTTGTGTACACTTACCATAAATGTAGATGTTCGAGTGTATTCACTGTTGCAGTCATTATATTTGGGTAATCTGCTGGCAGGTTGCCCTCAGTCAGCCTGATTAACAAAGTCTTGGGTCCTGCATTGGCTGCTGTCCCTTCTTCCATGATGTCAGGTCGTCAGTGGTATAAAACATGCAGCCGATGCCATTACATCAGTTTTTCTTGCCCCAGATGTCAGGTGCCCCAGCAAATATACCAAAAAGGCTTTTAAGCATAATAAAAGAAAGAAGAGGTATAGTAAAAGAAAAGCAGGGGGCTGGAGGGAGGGTAACCAGGACTGCAACAGTGAATACACTCGAACATCTACATTTATGGTACATGTACACAACTGTACTATGTTCTTAGTGTTTCACTGTTGCAGTCATTATATTTGGGTAGATTCCCAAAGCTAAGGTTGGGAGGATGGATTTATACAGCATTAGGACCAGCTATAAGGCCCTGCAAAACAGCAGTGGCAAAGCCAGCTCTGGCTTTAGGGAAAATTGGTATGTGATAATGCTTTGTGAAAGTAGAAACTGAACTCCAGGTAGCAGCTTCTAGAATATCCCTGGTAGGAACACCTCTGAGAAAGGCTGCTGAAGTAGATGCAGCCCTGGTGGAATGAGATCTGATCCCCTGGGGGACAGGTTTTCCATGGTGTTTATAACAGAAATGAATACAATTTCTTATCCATTTAGAAATGGTTTGCTTTGAAATGGCCTTCCCCTCTGCCCCTGCAGCAAATGCTACCAGCAGTTATTCAGATTTTCTTCGAGATTTAGTCCTGTCCAAGTAGAATCTAAGTTGTCTGTGTACATCCAATGAATGCAGAATCCGCTCTCCCTTGTTCTGTGGATTGGGAAAGAAAGTTGGCAAATGAATGGACTGATTAAGAGCCACACTGGATACCACCTTGGGCATGAGTGACATCCTGTCCGCATGAAAGATGATGAAAGGCTCCACTGCCATAAGGGCCTGTAATTCAGATATCCTTCTAGCTGAAGTGATTGCTAAAAGGAAGGCTGTTTTCCAGGAAATAAATTTTAAGACTGCAGTTGCAGCTGGTTCGAAAGGAGGTAGAGTGAATTTCTCCAATACAAAATTAAGGTCCCAGGCAGGGGTTGGAGCTCTCCTGGGTGGTCTCAAGTTTTTGGCCCCTCTGAGATACTGCTTTAGAAGAGGATGAGAGAAGGGGGGTCTGTGTTGTAATGAGCTGAAATGGCTGAGGCATGGATTTTTATGGAAGAAAAAGACAGGCCCTTATGAAGCATCTCAGTTAAGTATTGCAAAACCTGAGGTAAACTGGGCACTGCTGTGCTCATCCCTTGAGATTAATTCCAGGTGCAGAATCTTTTCCATTTGTCAGCATGAGATTTTTTAGTACCATGTCTTCTCGCCTCCAAAATGACATCCATCACAGGTTTGCTGAGGGATGCTAAGGGTGAATTTAAGTGATTAGCCAAGCTGCAAGATTCAATGTTTGGAGCTAAGGGTGCAGAATTTGGTACTCCTGCTGAGACAGTAAGGAAGGTGTCTGAGGCAGGTGCCATGGAGAAATGTGTGACACACTGCGCAGGAGTGGGGTACCAGTGTTGCGAGGCCAGTCTGGAGCAATCAAAATCATTTTTGGTTTGTCCTGTTTGACTTTTAGTAGAACTTTGGAGAGCAAAGGCAGAGGGGGAAAGGCATAGACTGATAGGTTTTTCCAGCTGAAGGACAGAACATCCACTTTCCAGGCTTTTTTGTGATGAGTTCTTGTGCAAAATTTGTCCAACTGGTAGTTCTGGGGTGAGGCAAAAAGATCTAGGTCTCGGCTCCCGCATTTGCGTGTCAATATGTTGAAAATCTGTGGTTCCAGTTTCCATTTGTGAGGTTCCATGAGATTTCTGCTTAGTTCGTCTGCCAGAACATTCTACTTTCCTGGCAGGAATTGAGCAATTGTACTTGGTAACACAAGGCCGTGTTCCACAATGCCATGGTTAGTCTGCAGATGGAGTAGGAATGTGTACCCTCCTGCTTGTTTATGTACCACATAACCATGGTGTTGTCCATCGTTATCAGTAATTGTCCTGGATGAAGGTAGTCCTTGAAGGCTGTCAGTTCATTCTGTACAGCTAACATTTCTTTTTGATTGATAGGAAGGTGCATTTGATTTGGGCTCCATTTGCCCTGAATGCACTTCCCTGCCAGATGAGCCCCCCATGCATAGTCTGATGCGTCTGTAGTTAGGGTTTGGGCGGTAGGGGGTGCTGTGAATGGCAGTCCCTTGTTTTGGTGGCAGGCCTCTACCCTCCATAGGAACTCTAGGTGCAGGCAAGGTACTGTATTGATTATTTGATTAAAGACGTTTTTTTGAAGATTCCAGGATTTAAGGTTACTGAAACTTTAAGGTATGATAGGAGTCATTGTTTCCAGGCTGTGACAATATTGACTCCATAAACTTTTTAAGTACCACTGAAGTTTCCTCATATGCAGTCTTGCATATGGAATTAGAAGAATGCATGAGGCTATGAACCCCAAGGCTTGCAGTATTTGCCTTGCAGGGTTTTTGTAAGATGCCTGTTTGAAGTAAGTCACCAAATGGCGTAAGGAAAGCCATCTGGGCAGTTATATTCAAGCTTGCACCCAGGAATGTAATTTTTTGAGAGGGTACCAGTTGAGATTTCTTTTCGTTTATGGTGTACCCTAGAAAGGTTAGAAGTCTTTTTACAAACGCCAGATGTTTTAGAAGAATGGCCTGGTTTTCTCCCTGAATTAGACAATCGTCCAAGTATGGATATATTTGAATATTTCTTTGCCTGCAAAATGCAATTACTGGAGCCAGGCACTTTGTGAATACCCTGGGTGCAGTAGACAAGCCAAAGGGCAGTGCAGAGAACTGATAATGCACGCAGTCTGCTTTGAAGCATAGGAATCTTCTGCAAGATTCCCTGATTTGGATATGCAGGTAAGCCTCTTAAGTCGAGAGTTGCCAACCAGGCATCCTTGCCTAGCATAGGAAGTAAATGGTGAATAGTCAGCAGCTTGAATTTTGGAATGTCCAGAAAGGTGTTTAGAGTAGACAGGTCCAGAATTGGACGCCATGCTTTGTCTTTTCTGGCTACCAGGAAAAGTCTGAAATAGAAACCTTGTCCCTTTTCCTCTTTTGGTACTAGCTGAACAGCCCCCATATTTAGGAGGGAAAGTACTTGTTTCTGAGCCTCTGCCCACTGATTTGGGAGCAGGTCTGGCCACCCGTTTGGAGTTGGCAGCGTGTGGAAAAGAAATCTGTATCCCTGGGACACTATATTAAAACCCATTTGTCCTGGGTTATAAGTTGCCAGTTTCTTGAATGAAGAGCCAGTTTTCCTCCCAAAGGGGCGGCTAAGAGGTAAGTGCTTGGTAATTTCAAAGGGAAGTCATTGAGACTGTTTATCATAGGGTGGTGCCTTGTTGTTTCCAGATTTGGAAGTGGAAGCACCCCATTGCTTAGTTCTGTAAGGCCCTTGGGACTGAAACCTGGTGGTTTTGGAATGTCGAGTTTGGCCGTAGTGGCTCTGGAAGAAGCTGGAAAGGACCAGTTCTTAGTAGGCCAATGTCTACTAAATCTAGGAGGTTGCACTTGTAAGAAATCTTTCACAGTTTGCATAGATTTAGCTTCATCTTCCATCATTTTTTAGAACTTCTTCAGCCTTATTGCCAAATAATGGGTCGTGCTGTAAAGGAGCATCCAAAAGTTTTGCTTTAACATGATCAGGCAGAGATTGCTACTTAAGCTAAGCATGCCTTCTAAGCACAGACCCAGTAACAGCAGCCCTACAAGAGGCCTCTAAGGCAAAAACACATTGCAAAGTATGTTTGCCAACTTGTTCAGCTGAATACAATAGATCCTGCAAATCTTTACTCTCCACACAATCAGTAATCACAATCATTTTCTGTTTAAGCAGTCCCATTATATGCTGTTGACATTTTAGCATATGGAAATGACAGTTTAAAGCCCTGATTGCCAAGGTTGCAGAAGTATAAACCTTTTTACCCCCATCTATCCAGCGCCCTGGAGTCTCTATCAGATGGGGTAGAATTTTTAGCAGTAGAAGCCTTAATGCCCTTGGGCCCCTGAGAAATGGTTTCAGGGTCCGCAACAGGATTTTTTAAAAGGAATTTGTGGGACTCGGGAACCCTGTAGTACCTGTCTGGCTTGCTAGTGGCTGGAGGCAAGGAATCATGGGCCATACTGGATTCCGAAAACACATAAACAATATCTAGTACAGGAGGAATAGCCAAAGGCCTATGCTGAGTAAGAAGAAGGAAATCCCTAAGCCTCTTTTTGGATTCAGAGAAATCCTGACTTTCCCAGTGGAAATGCTCCCTTAAGGTATGTAAAGTTTCCCCAAAAGAGAAATCCTCAGGTGGAGAAGCACAGGGAATGGAATCCTCTGCATCAGAGTCCTCATAAGTAGGTATGGACAAATCCAGATCATTAGAAGAGTCATAAGAAACAGAGTACTGCTCAGAAGATTCATAGTCAAATTCAATCCTGGGCCTCTTGGAGGGGGGGGGGGGTTTGACTACCCCTGATTAGCGCAATTAAATCTTCAGCCATTTTTGATCATCTGTTTTTTAAGCATAGGGGCCTGAACATGTGGCCTGGGCGTCATTTTTTTTTAGAAATAGATCAACATTTAGGCCTTAGCACTGAAGTTGGAGTTGGTTTAACATGCAAGTCTGTAGGCCTGAATACACCCTCAGAAGCCGGTGCCTGCTCAGCGGCTCCGGACCCATCCAAGGTAGAGACATCCGCGGGTTCCATATGTCAAGTATCTCGTGGCATACTGGACTCCGAATGGGTCTCAGTAGAGGCCTGCGAATCAGAAGTAGCGGGTATCAGGGGGTTGCGAAAGTGTTTCACTGAGTACCGGCGAACTGGCAACTGGCTTAGGAGAAGCGTTGTCAGCAGTTGTGGACCTCAACAGCCTGTCTTTTTCTTTGCATCTTTTCGGTATTCCGGTAGTCGGATGGCTAACAGACGTCATTTCTGGATAATTATAACGAGAACCGAAATATTTTGAAGCAAAAATGTACCGATGACGGATAGTGCGCTAATTAAATAAAGCACAAAACCGACAGCAAGGTACGTCATGGTCAGGGCCTAAGCAAAGAATACAGTACAAATGAAAATCCTTATGAGGTATTTGCTTCCCACAAGTAATGCAATTATTAACTTTTACTGACATCGTTAAGGAGCAAGAAAAAGTTTCCCCAACAGAGTACTTAGCTTTTAGTTGAAGACTTCGGTTCTGAAACTCGAAAACGAAAATTTCAGGAGTCGGCTGACTGGCACTTGCGAACTGCTTCTGCTTCGGGCACCGTGCGACAAGAAAGACTGATGTAATGGCGTCGGCTGCATGTTTTATACCCCTGACGACCTGACATCATGGAAGAAGGGACAGCAACTGACGCAGGACCCAAGACTTTGTTAATCAAGCCAACTGAGGGCAACCTGCCAGCAGATTACCCAAATGTAATGACTGGAACAGTGAAACACGATGAACATCAGCTGAAGAATAGAATGAGAGGCAAGTCGGAGCAGAATTTATTCGTTAAATGAAGAAAAACTGAGTAGCATTCAAGGATCCATGCTCTTGTGATGTGTCAACTCCCACTGAATCTCTGCAGTATCACAACTTCTAAAGAGGACAAACTGCTCAGTTCCCAATCTAGAAATGGGTAGTCAAGAAGTCAGCACTCAGCCCAAGATGGCATTTGGCCTAAAATAGCTATACCAAAACATAGTTGCAGAGGTGGAAAAAGTCACAAATACATAGCAACACTGTAGGCAAAGCAATGATGCAGACATATGTTCAGTTAGAAGCACTGATGCCTACAAGAAAAACATCAAAAGAGCAGAGGCACATTGAGTATGCCATCTTCTTTCTTCTTCTTCTTTTGGCTTTTCCTGGTTAGGGGTTGCCACAGCATATCACCTGTCCGCTCATGATTGTCAGTGGAGATTTTACAGTGTCGAGTTGCCAGCCCGGCGTCCAACCTTCCACAGAAGGCACACACATGCACACACACACACACACACACACACACACACACACACACACACACACACACACACACACACACACACACCTAGGGCTAATTCAGAGTGTCCAATCCACCTACTGCATGTCTTTGGGATGTGGGAGGAAACCGGAGCACCCGGAGGAAACCCACATGACCACAGGGAGGACATGCAAACTCCGCACAGAAGGCACCCCAGCCGAGAATCGAACCGGGAAACCTCTTGCTGTAAGGCGGCAACGCTAACCGCTGCACCACCGTGGACACCCCATACAAAGCAATATTTCTCACACCAGCCATCACAGTTTTAGCCGTGCTGCATCAGAGCACCCTTTGTGTTTTGGCATTTCAAACAGCACATTACTAATCAAGGACATTGCAAATGTTTGTGTCTTTCGGCTTTTCCCGGTTAGGGGTTGCCACAGTGGAACTCCGGTCCGCTAATGATTGGCAGTTGATTTTTATGTACCGGCTTGCCAGGCCTGACGCACAACCTTCAACGAAGGTACGCCCATTCACGCACGTCTCCAAGCAGAAGACGCTCTAGCTGAGAATAGAACCGGACAGCGCCTTACTGTGAGGCGACAATGCTACCGCAGCACCACCACCGCGGGTAAGGACACTGCAAATACTACTTTTAAATGTACAGGCTAAGAGCATTTTTATTTTGACACATTTTCCTTTTACAGAACTGTAATGTGAAATGAAACATTCAAAATAAATTATAAACCAATGGCTACAAATGGGAAAAAAGTGCAAACTACTTAAAGGCAAGCATGCCACCAATAGTGACTAAAAGACTCAAACTCTGTCTTAAGACACCAAGATATGTACTTTTCAATGTTTCATTTAATTGGCAAACACCTTTGACAATGACCATAAAAAGTCAACTGAGCCTCTTAGACTCAAAAACATGAAACTAATGCTACACAGGTCAATTCTGAACACAGAAGTCCTCATCACAAAAGATTACGTCCTACCAGGTAAAGCTTCGCATGCAAAACCTGCTGCAGCAAATGCACGGACCTAAGAATGTAGATGTTATGGTGTGTGCATGCTCTCCATATGTCAACATGTAGATAAGGGAGAATGTATACAACACTCTGCACATAACAGCAAGAGACTGAATTAAAAATGCAACTGAACACAATGTAGTACAACAGAAATAGTGTAAGGTGCTGCTTTATGTACGACGAGTGACAATAACCCACCTGGGCTACAGTCTTCATGGGCAAACACTGACAACCAAGTCAAAGTCTAACTGCTGTTTTAAACTTTCCATTTGCATTTTTCTTCTCCTTTCTTTGCCTATTGTATGTAGATCCTCAGCGCTCTCCATGTCATTTGGCCCATTCATTTTCTGTCACCAAGAGGCGTGGAGTGAAAAGGACAGGTCATCTATTAGAAAGTCACGGAGGTAGTATGGGATTTTTGTTTTAAGCTCAGTCTCCACACACAACTGGCAAATAGATGTGGATAAGACATGCAATGGGTTGAGTACAAAGGATGTCCATGACTTCCAAGTGTGCTCCTTCCACAAAGCCCTGCTCTTCCCCAATGTACGAGTGGTGGTTTCCTGGGTTTCCACCAAGGAAACTGCATTTGCCAGTGTGCGGCTCAGTGCCCATAAACATTATCACCTCCCTAAACAGGCCAGGGTGTGCTATGCCCCTTAATTCCTCCACCTCCTCTTCACTGCCTGGCTCCTCCAATGCCGGGACCACTAATCAAACTGCTGTTACCTGGGTCACAGTCAGTGCTCCCTCCAAATATGCCACACAGCCATGGACTGCTAGTTTAAACATGGGTCAATACATCTTTCTTCCAATAAGTACTGCAATACAATATTCAAAAAATATCCTTTACACATTCCTAAATGAAGGCTCTTTATGAAGGAGAAGAGTCCAGCTCAGAACTCTGCTGCTTACCTTCTTAAACTGATGCACCTTGATCTGGATCACTGCCTTCCACTAACACAAATTACCACAACTTAATACATATTGCAGTCCCAACCTAACAGAACTATTCTAGATAGAGCCCCAATGTCATTTAAAAAGGATTGAAAGTACCTTCTCCTTGCCTGCTTCTACCTTACAAATGAAATTAGAGGTAATCGCCTACCATTCACCCAATTTCTTTCTTGCCTTACAGGTCAAGCCAAAAGCCAACACCTCAGCTAATTCTTCACCGTTAGGCTCCACAGTAGACACCTACAACATTCTACAAATGCAGATTGGCCTATACAGCATATAGTTTGGTACCCACCTCATACCAGTTTCTAAATTAATTTTAACAAGCTACAACAGTTTGATCTCTGACACTTGCCTAAGGTAAATACTGTACCAAACTATTTTACAGCTGACATGTAGCATACATTTTTGATACCACTGGGCAAATCCAAAAATAAAAAACCTCTGTTTCCTAATATGCTGCAGAAGTTTCTTATGCACTGCCTATTGCTAGGAGTGTAATAGCAAGTGCATTATGGTCAAGTGGAATATTCATCACCAAAAAAGAAAAAAGTGCAATAAGGTGACCTGCTTAATACACTTAATTCACTGCTTGAAAACAAGGATCATTACTGTAGTACAAGGCATTACAGATGAAAAATAATGGTAAGTGAACATCCACCCAGATTTATAGACCTGTGGACTTCTGTAGAGTGTAGCTGCTCTCCTCATGATGATGACATCAACAACACATTTGGCAGAAGTAGAGAGTCAGACAGACAGAGATGACACCCGTTATCATTTAGGTTCTGCAGCTTCTAGACTGCAAAATACCCTGCCCGTACTTATGAAAAACAGGAATATATATGAGAAGGGGAAATAAAAACAAGCCACCTCCAATCCTAAGGCTTCAAGGTAACAGGGGGCTGAAGGGACAGACCCTGCACTACAGCTGTGATCCCTGCAGTCAAGTATCTACTAAGCCAGTTTCCTCTCAAGACGGTTGAAGGCGGTACTGCTCAACGAGCCAGATAGGTTCTTTTGCACTGAAGGGATAAAGGTCTTCTGGATGCCTAGATTTCATGACATCAATGCGAGTCTTTACAGCTCACAGGAATGTGCTTCCCCTCCCAATGTACAATGCAACAGTGGTTTGGTTTGTAACAATCTTTAGTACACATGGCTTTCTAGTAGTCCTGAAAATCTAGTGTGTACATCTGAGTAAACATCTGTTACATGAATATGTTAGTTCCTGTCCCGATAATTCCATTTACCTTGGGTCTTCAGACATTCTGGGTGGGGTCCCCAAGTGAAGTCTGATACATACGTTACTTAGTGTTTGGCTTCTCATTAAGGGAATGGGGTGAGATGAACAAGGAGCATCCCTGGACTGGTTAACATCTGGGCAGCTAACAATGGGAACCAAGTTTGAATAACAGAAAGGCAACTCCTATTGCATTGGGTCCAGGTGTTCCTGCCCTAGCTTCCTTGGCTACCACTGTATTTTCTTCATGTGGAAATGTATTTATTTATTAGCATTTGTTTACTGGGAAAGGCCACTATGCCAAGCACAGTATATTTCCAGTGGAGGCCCAGGGAGAAAAGCTCCACAGATCATTTACTTTGACAATACATAATGCTCAAAACAGTTAGTAAAAACAATAAACATAGTACAAATACACAACAGAATACATTATAATACAAGGTAATAAAATGCAGAGAAATAAGTTCAAGGCACATATAGTAGATTGAACATTACAGTTCCTGCTACTTTGAAAGTATAGGATAATAAAATCCTGTGGGGTATAACTATTGAGTCAGAGTAAAAATCTGGTAGACTTAGATGAAACATTCAGTAGATGTACTCATTATTAGTAAGGAAGGATTAGGAGGAGGGATGAAGTTGATAAAGATGACATAACTTAAGCATGGGGAGTCAGGTTTTAGGAGGGTGAGAACTGAAGCATGTGCAAAGCCAGAGAGTGGAAAGATGTTCTCAGAGAGATTTTGTTTTAGGAGGAAACATTACTTGTGCTCCTAATAGGTAATGGGAGAGCATTCCATAATTTAGCAATAGAGAATGAATAAAGCATGGGACCAGATGACAGTTCAGGTTTTTCAACTTGGAGAAGTTGTTTTTCAGATTGCAGTGGTATATTTGGATGTGTTAAAGTCATAAATAAATAACATAAAGAATTTACCTTACATGCTTTCAGTCAGGAACACCACTTCAGGATGAGCAAACAGAAATTTTATTTACAGTGCTGAGAGACCATCTTCACAGCAGTTGGTAAATCAGTCTCAGTGGACACAGTAAAACTGTATCTTTATACATTTTTCTCATCAAACCTACCATGCAATTTTCTTACGTTATAAAGACTTTGCAAATGTCCTCATCCCTCGTGATTTTCATCTCAGACTTCACGTGAACACCTTCCTATACATGACCCACCTGCTTCAAATGGTCTTGTTTTCTGACCTTGGATGTTTCAAACCTTTCTTAGCAACAACGCACTCCTAGCCTGGAGGAGTCAGGCTAACAAATTCCTTTTACAGTAGCTAACACGCCTCGACTTCATACAACACTTACTTTTTCCATGTTGCATATTAAAAGAATGCAGTTAAAGCAAAGCAGTAACTTCATCTTATGAAGCTGTATTTTTCCACAGCCCTGCATACAAATTATATTTGCTTTTTAACAATCATATTATAGCATCATTAATGAAACTGAAATTAATATACATTTTTTATTATAAGCTGATCTTATTCCATAACAGGTGATAGTGAGTTAGTATAGAAGAGAGAACTGGACAATCGGAGGGATTATAAATAATTTTATGTGCTGTGGTTAGCTGTAGGTATGTTAGTTGATGTGGAAGCTCAAAAGCTAGTTAAGACAGTGCATTGAAGAGCAGTGGTGGCAGGAGTGTTTTGCATTGGTCACGAACATAGCAACTTTACTGTAACAGGACTTGAGCTTAGTTTTCAAGGAGGACTGGACACTGGTGAGGAGTGGAGCACCATATAGGCAGAGGAAAGGTTAAGGCAAGGGCTTCTTTAGTTGAGCTGTTAAAGTTTTTATGGCTGTACAGGGTGCCTAATCTTTTTTATATTACTATGAACATGGAGGTCAAAAGAAAAGTTTTCATCCAAGATACAGTCGAGAGTTGATTATCCAAACTAACTCAGACCTAGGGTAGTTTGGATAATCAAACATATAACTGAACCGGATAAAAAAACTTCTAAAAATGTTTCCAAACTTTCATGGACAAGTCCCAAAGTTAAATCAGTTACAGTACTACACATAATGCCAACTTCTCAAGCATGTAATAAAAGTAGTCTATTCAACAGAATACAATAAAACACATATACTCAATTTTAATCTTTCAAATGGTATCAAAGTTCAATAGTTAATGTGAACCAATTTAGTAATGTTCCAAAATTATGCCAGATGCTGTTACAAGTAATGTATATTTTTTTCCTTTTTGCTCATAATATACTGACCTCCATTAACTATTTGAAATGTATATCTCATACACCCTCCTAATCAGGGACTAGATGATGGTAAACTTTCACTGCTACAAGTAATGTTGGGGTGCATTTACAGCACTGCAAACTCTCTAACAAAAATTTAATTCTGACAGGACAGGATGCAATCTTTAGTCTGTCTCCCAAAAACTGTAAGAAAATGATGTGGCTACAACTGTCAGAAGCAGATGCTTCATACACTACAGAATTTTCAAAATCTCCAAAGAGATATATGGCAGGACAAAAAAAAAAAAAAAAAACAAACAAATGCAAAAGTTTCTTAAATGACTCAGAACTCCACCAAACACAGGAAGAATGTACAATGCATTTTTTCTAGTCAAATAGTACCCCATACCACACAAAGAATTAAAATTTTTCTTCAGAATGATCATGCACAATCACATGAAGCAGCCAAGATTCAGAAGTGTTCCTAAAGCATCATACAGTACTTTCCGAACAGTGCAAAGTTCAAGAAATATCCTGACTCAAGAATCTCAAAATATATTTAATACCAAGGACTAGGCATAGTATACAACTTTAAAAAAAATATTTTGGCTATACTTTAAACAATTTGACTTGGTAAATCTGCATTTCTCCATAACATGGGGAATGTTTTGCGACTTTCACAGGAAAGGAAAAAGTATGTGCAAACACTTAAATTTATTACATCGCTTATGGTCAGCTACAGCAAATATATAAATTTAACGTAAATACTAAATTTTTAAAGCAACCAACTAAATTTTTAAGAAACCACACTAGAATTAATTTCTGCATCTGTTACAATGAACTGAAGTGTCATGCAATGACTCTACAATACAAATTACATGTATGTGTATATATATATATATATATATATATATATATATATATATATATACATACACACGTACATATATATATATATATATATATATATATATACACATACACATACATATACACACACACACGGGTCCCCTTCGAATGGTCGACATTTTACAATGTCGACATTCATATGGCAGAGACCATATGATCGACATTTGAAATGTTGACCATGGGGAACCGGCATCTCCCTACAGTGCGGAATGGAAAGATTTCCACTTCCACACTGTAGTGTGATCTCGGAGTTGGTATATTTAAGTTCCGGGGGGTGCTAGCAGCGTTAAGGCAAGGTTTTTTTTTGTTTTTTATGTTCTACTTGTATGGTCGACATTTCAAATGTCGGTCATATGGTCTCGGCGATATGAATTTCGACATTGTGAAATGCTGACCATATCAAGTAGACCCATATACACACACATGTTGTAGACGAACGAAGTGGAAGCAGCAATGAACGTTAAATTCCACTCGGTAGGAAAGACACACATACAGACACAACTGTCAGGAAGGATGCATTTGGATAACTGACACTTGGATAAGCAACACTTTACTTTCAACTCCTAGTAGCTCTGTATGAGAGACTACCTCTATAGTGGTCATGTTTAGAGAGTGTATGAAAAAGTCCATCTTATTTATGGGTGTGCTTTTCTTGGGGGTAAATAGCAACAGTTTGGTTTTGTTGGGATTTAGGGAAAGATAATTATCTGTCATCCAGGTTTCAGTAGAATTAAAGGCATTTTTTGGGTTATTTGCAGGAGTTCAGCAACAGAGTTGGTAGAGCAGATAATGGTTGAGTTGTCAGCATACTCTACCACTGATCTATTAATAAGAGTGGAGTGAAAGTCATTGATGAAAATACTACAGAGAAGAGGTCCTAAAATGGAGCCTTGGGGAACGCCGGTGCATGTGTCGAGGAATGGGGAGAAAGGCAACAATCCACTAAATGGTACAACTCTATTTGTTAGGTAGTTAGTGAACCAGTTTAGAGCTGGGGGGACGATACCTAAATTAGACAGTTTGGAGACAAGTAAAGAGTGGGAGACGGTATCAAAGGTTTTAGACAGGTGAAGAAAGAGTGCGGATAAGGTTTGACAACATCAAGCTCAAATGACTATGTTCATGAATGACATAATGGTAATTTAGCAAAGGAATCTGAAAACACCAAGATACATGCCTGTGTGTATTCAAGTGTTCTGTCAGTCATGCAATTCCCTCCCAGAGAATTCAAAAGGCAAGTCTTCTATTAAGAAGAAAAAATTACTCTGTGTGCATAAGTGCTCAGAGAAAGTGTTTTACTTATCAGACTGAGCCCAATTCAATTACACATAGATACAGCAGTCATGAAATGTAACCACAGGCCAATGTTAGCTCCTCTTGGGGAAGGGCCTGAATCAGGTAATTGTCTAGGTAGAGAGAGAACTGAATGCCTTTGAACAGGAGATAGAGCAAAACCCAGAGCTAAGCATTTTGTGAATACCCTGGGGTCAGTGGAAAGTCCAAAGAACAAAGAAAATAAACTAAAAATTAAAAGTCCCACCTAGTAACTCGAGGAATCTCGTACATTCCTTACAGTAGAGGATTTGGAAGTAGGCATCTTTCATATCCACTGTGACCAAGACAGCTTCTGGCAGCAGCAGCAGCAGCAGCAGCAGTGGAAGCAGAATCAAGAACAGCATTATGTTTTGTTTGTTCTGTTTTTTTTTTTTATGACCAGGAACCCATTTTAGAGGTCTCAAAGGTCTGTCCACCACTAGTAATAGTCTGGAACAGAAGCTTATCCATTCTTCTGGCAGACTCTCAGATTATGGAAAAAAAAAAAGGCTGTCCAACAACTAGCCTACTATGAAAAAAATGGTTAGGCGAGCATCCTTATGCAATCTATCACAGGGAAAATTGGGGGAGATCTCAAAGGATGAAAAGACCCTGTACTCCACACCTTGTAACCTGAAATAATGACCCCCCCCCCCAAAAAAAAAAAGATCTGTTGTCAATCTAAACTTCTGGTGCCTGAACAAAGCTAGTTTTCCTTCTACATTACTGAAAGGACGGAAGAAGATCAGGGTGCAGATTTCCCAAAATGAAAACAGAGGAGTACTATGGCTGGCACTAGTGAACAGGCGGCCAAAGCCCCGACTACAGTTCAGACAACCCCAATTAAACAGTTTAGGTGTCTGGCGGGGGGGGGGGGGCTGCTGTCATGCACAGCCACTGTCTTTTTCACAGACAGTGATGTAAATGAGTGTGCTGGGGAGGGAGGTAGGTTCACCAAGCCAATAAGTGATAGTAGTAGGCTTTCAACACAAGGGTGCAGAAATCTGAAGTTGCATGGGGAAGGCAATGTGGACTTCTGCAGTGACATGGATCACAGACTGCCACCAGCACCCAATGGAAAGGTTATGCAATTGCAGATTTCCTCATTGATCAGAAGCTGGAGATGGCAAAAAGGACACTCCATGGCTACCCAGAAAGATAGACCTCTCCAGGTAGTTGTCACCTTGATCCCAGGTGAAATTCTCATGTAAAAGAATAACTGGTTATATCCAACTGGGGGAGAGCTTGACGGGCTGCAGAAAATGGGGAAAGTACTGCCTTAAGTAGGAGGGCGACCACTGTAAAGTGGTCACTGTCTGAAAGGAAAATTTATCCTGTATTTGAGGACTACAGAATGAAAAAGCTGATTCACAGCTTTTTTCCACCCATACATTCTAATATCTTGAAAGACTCCTCTTCCTGGGATAGCAGCCTAAGGTAGCAGATTGTAAGGGGCAATTAAAAACATTCCCTTAACTTCTTCTGGCAAAAGACTCTATTCTCAGCATTGCATGTCTCCTGGTAACTGTGATCAATGTCACCTCCCTACACAAGCATTTATAGACTCACATTTAACAGCACAATTTTACTTGCTTTAGGATAGTGCTAATTACTGTACTGCATATCTAGAAGTTAATGACACTTAAAAACTCTCCTTTGCTCAAGTTATATCTAATTTTTTTAAATGTGTCCAGTGGCCTACTTTTTTCATCTATTCAAGGGGGTTTCATTAACAGAGCTACACTTATACCCCCTGGGAAGTGATCCCTTGACTTGCCACTGGGTTTTCTTGCCAGACTTTTCGTAACTGTATGAGTATCCATGTCACTGTTGAAATTGTGTGAATTTAATAAAAGTGTTAAACTACTGGTCTACAGTAGCACTGCCAATATCATCTTTGAATGCCTGAAAAAAAGAAATTACTGCAGTAAATTTAGGCTCTTCAATCTGCAGAAGTTTCAGGTACCTTTTATGAGTCAGAATGCTTTACTATCACTATCAATTACCAGTTGAAAGATGCATTTTGAGACATCAATGAGCAAAGGTTTGGTAATGTTGCAAGTAAGAGTATGGCCACTTGTACAGACTATAACCTTGTCTAGTAACTATGCTTTTTACTTGGGCTAAAAGCAGAATGAAATGGCATACTGCCACTGTGGCAACCCAGCTGAGGATCTGCTTCCCCAGGATGTCCTCATATTGCTTGAAAAAGATTAAAGGCGTGCATTTGTAAACCAAAGTATCCTAGGATGTCGTGACTGACCTGAAAGGCCTCTGCAAAGTAGTAGACATCATTAAGAGATCCACCATCTACATGCAATAGCTTTAGGGGAAGACTCTGTAAGACGGTGCCAACAGACGCCTAGAACAAAGTTGAGGTAGCTCTAATGCTATGCTTTTTCTTGTAACCAGGATAAGAACAGCTACTTGTTTTGAGCACACTGAGTAACAAAGGGATCAAGTAATTGACTTGGAAAAATTGTTGTGCTGCTGGCTTCTTTTGCTACTAAGACATGGGAGAGCGATCATGACTATGCCTACTCCTGCTTGCAGTAATGCCCAATATATATACTTGTAAAGAGAAATAAGAATATAAAAAAGGAAAAGGTATTGCCTGAAGTCCATTAGAATCATAAAAAGCATAGCCCATGGAAGTTCTCACAGGTGCATCATTACTGACCTCAATGCATTAAGCAGCAGCTGCCCTACCACAGAATATGGTGCTGAACAACTTCCAACAAGCAACACAGTAATGACTTTAGTGGAGAGAACCTAGGTCTATAAATACAATCAACAGAAAGAAGAAAAGTAAATATTAGTAAATAATGTGGGAAGAAATAGCCAGGGAATTGTTACGGCTAGGCATGTACAGGCACTAGGGACGGATAGCCTAGTACCAACCTATGAAAAGGTCCCAGCCACCTCAAAAGGCAACTTGGGGCAAACATCCGCTGTAACCTGTAGAAAAACAGCACAAGACAGCAGTAAATGTGAGACTGACAACCCAACAACCAGAACAGCAGCACCATAGCCAGAACTCCACTTGGCCACCATCAACAGGTCAACTAAGAAATGCTGCAAAGTCTACCTGTAGAAAACAATGATCCGAGGCGCCAGTCTACATCAAATTGGTGCAGTGTTCACTTCGGAGGCCATTCAGTGAAGAATGAGCACCACTGAAGCCTACCTGTTAGTTTAAATGCAACAGAGGTGCATTTCCCAGCTATGTGCCATGGTGTAAGGCACCCTCAACTGTCGTGCTGTACACAGCCTGTAGTGGTGTAAAAGGTGAAAGTGACAGATCACTAATACAGTGATTCTGTTGCAACCTTGGCTAACATTGCTGCTGATAACATCACAAAGGCACTTTTTGTAGGTCTCCTCAGGTGCCCACGCAATCAAACTACCAACATTCCTTAAATATGAAGGGAAAAGTATGATTCCCTGAACTGAGCAATGACAATCTGGCATCTGCCACAGTCTACCACAGCCATCGTAGCTAAAGAAAGTAAGTTTGTGGACCCCATTCCTCAGAAAGCATCAACATCAGAGGTTCTGAGAGTAGTAAAGTGGTCACCCAAGAAAGAATATGACCTTCTTTATATGGCCTGAATTTGTGTCAGTTTTATAAACAGCTTGAATTACACTTGTAGAATTTGGAGGGGTCCAAGAAAGATGTGTTAGATTAATGGAAGCAATCTAAGGAAATAGCCTATTGTGGGTATTGCTGGAGGTCGCAAACATGCCATCATCCAGCAGACAAACTGTCCCAACATATTAGTGTAAAAGAACAACTATGTCATACCACAAACACTAATCAAACAGCTTACTCCAAAAAGAGGAGGGAGAAAGTAAAATCCCTGGCAAGTGAAGGAGTCAGGGAACACAAACTCATAAGAATTTTAGCGTAAAAATATTCTCAATATGCATGCTGTAATTCACCTGCCCAATCTGCCTGGAAAAATTAGGCCTGCCGACTGCCTCCTTACTCCCAATACGTGCAAGGTCAACTTGGGAGAAAATGCTCATTAGAATAAGGTACAAAATCTACTCAATGTCATGTTAATTAGGCTTTTTCCTCAATTCCAGCCTGCAGAAATGCAGAGAACAGTGTCAAGTCATCTGCATCACAAAAGGTGAAAATATCGGCACAAGGACTAGGTTGCCCTCTTGTAGTAACTTCAAAGGGGCAGCCCCAAATGCCATAAATGCCTGAGATCTCTATCATTCCCCAGACACAGACAAGAGGGATGAAATGGATAAAATTGGCTTTTCCTATTCAAAAAGACCTAGTAAAGTAAAATCAGGACAGTCTCTTTGCAGCTTACCTCCCTGATTTTAGACATTTAATACATCAAATCAGGCCTGCTCCTGGTTTTATAGAAACCAGGATCATCAGACCATACCCTCAAGCACTGGGGTTTCTAAATATCAGCAATGAGGCTATACCAATGCCTCATGTCTACTGTGGGGAACAGGGGGCGTTACTGCAGAGGACTGTTTGTAGACATCTCCAGAAGTAGAAAAGCCTACAGCAAAGGTTAGAAACGACTGCAGGCCAGGAGTATAAAACTACCTTTAAGCTCACATAAACTAAACTGATATGATGGGAACTGTTTGCAGTGCCTGCCATCCCGTTCTGGTGTATTAACAGATTACATCCGAGTGACACCTCCAGGTGCATCTGCAGTTAACTCCTACTGACACCTCTAGGCATCAAACATTGTTTGTTCATATTTGCATCAATAATTACAAAACTATGCTATGTATAAGGTTTTAAAAGATTTCTTCTTAAAGCTTACACAATGGCATGGTCAACTGCATTAATATTTGACTTAATTTGACCTGTTAGTAACAGCCTGCATTTAATTGCTGGAACCTGTTTTCTGAAAGACTGCCTTCCAGACTATCTGCAAATATACAGAGCTGAGTATATATTTTTTTGGTTATAGAGTTTAATTGCTGCTTAGATCTCTGTTGAAACTGCTGTCTCATTGTTCTGAGAGACTGATCTGCAAATATACAGAGCTGAGTATATTTTTTGGGTTTTAGTTGTTGCTTAGATCTTCGTTGAAACTGTCCCCCCCACCCCATTTTCTGCCATGTCTTCAGTTGGTATAACTGGTTTTTACAGCTTGTGTGTTATCTAACTCAAGGATCACTTAATTTGACCTGTTAGTAACAGCCTGCATTTAATTGCTGGAACCTGTGTTCTGAATGACTGCCTTCCGGACTATCTGCAAATATACAGAGCTGAGTATATATTTTTTGGTTATAGAATTTGTTAACTGTTGCTTAGATCTCTGTTGAAACTGTAGTCTCATTGTTGAGAGACTGATCTGCAAATATACAGAGCTGAGTATATTTTTTGGGTTTTAAAGTTTGTACTGTTAGTTGTTGCTTAGATCTCTGTTGAAACTGTTTTGTCTCACCCACCCTCCCTATTTTTGGTTTGTAGTTTAAATTTGGTGGCTTTTGCAGTTGCCCGCCCCACTGTAGATTTGACCGGGGACACTCCCCCAGTCCCATCTCTTTACCACATTCTACTTAATAAACTCTTTCTGCACTTGCTTTTAGTCCTTTTTAATTTAATTGCATTTTATAAACTCGAATATTGCTACATACTCGTGTGCTAGCTTGCACTGCATGTGAATTGTTTTTCCTACTGCTTTTGCTACTTTTCTGTATAAAAAAAAAAAAAAAAAACTAAGCCTGTTTCCTACATTTCCTGTAACTAGTGTTCCAGATACAGATTTGCTGTATCCAGGAATGTATGTAAGCTTCTGAGCCCCCCAAGCCTTTCTGTGTTGGAGGGAAGCCTTTTAGCTCATCAGTGGGAGTGGTAAGCACTAGGTAACCGGTCTACCACATAAGGAGTGGTTCTGGCCCAGAAATTGTAGTTATTGGCCGTTTGGGCAATCTCTTCCATCTCTCTCAACTTTCTGATTTGAAAGCCTGCATTTACACTTGTTTCTGTCCTGTAACTTGTCTAGTGCAGATAGATACAGATTCTTAATTTTAGCACTTAAATTTGCTTATTCATGCTCAGCACTTGTTCAGAACTTATAAGCACTAAATAAGTTACTAATTACTACAGCACTCAATCTTCCTCATTACCTAGAGGAAAACAGTTTTTGTACTCACTTTCCTCATGTATCTAAAGGAAAACAGTTTTTTATTCAGGCATGTCCAAGGGTCAGCTCCCAGTGTGCTCTCCTGTCTATCTGATGAATCATGGCATCTTGAGGCATTATAGAAATTGCCTCATGTACACAGACAACCCTCTCCCCCAATCACCAAACACTACAACCTGTGAGAGATGCACTTATCTAGCCAAACTGGAGGTAAAGCTCTCTCCAACCAAGACTGAACTTGACAGTCATGAGGAGAAGGTAAACATTTGCACCACACCACACTCAACAAATAGTCTCACTAAATCTACACCACCAAAATCCACACACAGTAACACAAAAACATTTGTGGAGGCTCTCAATAATAATCTAAGCAACAGAGACGTCCAAAGCAGAAACTGAAGCAACCTCCATCCCCCAACACAACCCAAATGACACACAGCCCATAAACTCAGTGTGCCACTCAACCATAGCCAATAAGGCAAAACAACATACCCAACACACTAGTCATAGGTGACTCTAGTCAGGCACAATGATGTCCCACCCACCAGGCTAAAGAAGGAAAAGGTTACTGTCAGCTGCCTGTCAGGTGCCAGGATCCGCAACATAACCCACGCACTCAGGTCACTCCACAACAAGCACAAATATGACTCTGTCATTGTCCATATTGGTGTGAATGACCTGAGACATACCCTCCCTAGACTACATGAAAAGAGACATGGAAGAGCTCTCCAATCTTGCAGCCCAGGCAGGTATGACCCTAGCCCTAAGTAGCATTCTGCCATCACCCAGAATGATACCGCAGTACAAGGACAAAATGATTGACTTCAACAACTGGCTAAGCTTCTGGTGTAATTCTAAGAGGATCCAGTATATGTCTGCTTGGGATGACACGGTCGACAGACCTTAATGCTTTGCCACAGATGGCCTACACCTGTCGCCCCTAGGATTCCAGATACTGCCTAAGGCTCTTGCTGCCCCTATAGTGCCTTTTTTAGGCAAGGTTCAAATAACAAATTCACCACCATAACAGGAACAGGCAAGCAAAAACTAAGGGTAATGCTACCCGATGCTAGAAGTCTAAATCTTAAAATGCACTCACTCGAGGCACTGCTTAAAATGGAGAACATCGATATATATGCAGTGACTGAGTCCTGGTTCAAGGCTCCAGACAGCACCCCTGCACTACCAGGCTACAACTCATACCACACTTTTTGGCCATGTAACCTGGACCGAAACACCAAAGGCGGAGGTGTGTCCATATTGATTAAGGATATCCACACCTCCAGGATAGTTGCGCAGCATAATGCATCCGAGGTTATCCAAGTGCAACTAACTCTGGGCAAAACTGCAATCCAAATTGTAGCTTGCTACAGATCCCTCACCATGCCCCAGGATTCCCACTCCTCTTTTCTTGATGTACTGGAAAATATTAGGGTTCAACCAAACACCCTAATAATGGGCGACTTCAAGTACCCCACCATTAACTGGGAAAACCTACTCATGTACCAACTCCTTAGCTCAACGCTTTCTGGAATTCATAAACTCCAATGCCCTGGATCAACTTATCCACATCCACACACCCCACCAGGGGCAACAATATCCTAGACCTAGTCATTACCAACATGAGTGACTGGTATTCCACACCAGAAGTCAACTCCTCGTTGGTCCGATCCGACCATAAGCTAATCACCCTTGATATCCAACATCCCGCCCCCACCCCTCATTAAGGAAACCACAGTAAAAAATTTCTCCAAAGCCAACTTCATGCTTCTTAAGACAGAAGTGGTGAACTTCATGACACCTATGCAGATGGACAATACAGTTACAACTGCTGAATCCTACACAAATGCACTCTATAAGCACTTACACGAGTGCATGGATCGTACTATCCCAAACACAACCAAGACGCTATCCTCCAAAAAAAGGAAGCCAATCTGGTGGTCCCCTGCCATAAACAAACTCTACAACAGAAGGAAGAAACTGTTGCAAAACAGAGTAAAATCCCATGAGTGGAAGAGCTCCCTGGACAGCCTCAGTAAGAAGCTGAGATCCCTTATAAGATCCTCCAAAGCTAGCTATGAAAATAAAATCGCCACTAATTCCAAGGACATCCACAAAGCATTCTATAGGCATGTCAAGAATCCCGATGGCAACACCCAGATCTGCTCTGAGTTACAGCACAAAGGCAAGAAAATTACAGAACCAACTAATATTGCCAACATCCTGGAAGATAGGTTCAGTGCTAACTTTACCCCCCTCTCACCCCCTAAAGGGCCCATATCTATACAGGAAGAATGCAGAGTCCCTGTAATCACAATTACACAGGTAAAAGCTGCACTCTCTAAAGCCAAAAACACAGCATCCATGGGACCGGACAACATCCCAGGCTGCGTTTTACACAAACTGGCTCCCCACTTAAGTACCATGTTCAATAATAGCCACGCATCAGGCTTTGTGCCCACTGAATGGCGCACAGCAACAGTTATCCCACTCCACAAAAGGGGAGCCACCATTGATCCCGGGAAAGTACAGATGTGTACCTACCATAAATGTAGATGTTCGAGTGTATTCACTGTTGCAGTCATTACACTTGGGTTATCCTGCTGGCAGGCTACCCGCAGTCGGCCTGAATTCCAAAGTCCTGGCCCAGCGTCGGTTGCTGTCGCCTCTTCCCTGACGTCAGTGTGCCAGGGGTATATAAGATGCAGCCAACGCCATTTTCTTCAGTTTTTCTTGCCCCAGATGTCAGGTGCCCCCAAAAGGGTAGGCTAAAAACATTGCTTATAAAAAGCATGCACTAAAATAAACAATCCCTTCATCTACAAGCAAATACACCACATAGGTTGTATAGAATAGAGAAGTACAGACAAGTCCCAGCAAAGAAAGGGGGATGGTGGGAGGGTAACCTGGACTGCAGCAGTGAATACACTCGAACCACTACATTTATGGTAGGTACACAACTGTACAATGTTCATCATGTTTCACTGTTGCAGTCATTACACTTGGGTTGAATCCCAAAGCTGAGGATGGGCGGCTGGGTCTAAATAGAATTAGGAGTGGCTATGAGGCCCTGCAGAACTGCAGTGGCAAAGCCTGCTCTGGATTTAGAGTAAAGAGGTAAGTGGTAGTGCTTAGTAAAAGTGTGCACTGAAGTCCAGGTTGCAGCCTCCAAAATATCCTTGGTTGGTACTCCTCTGAGGAAGGCTGCTGAGATGGCTGCTGCCCTGGTAGAATGTGGTCTAATGCCCTTAGGCAGTGATTTGCCATGTTGTGAATAGCAGAAACAAATGCAGTGTCCTATCCATTTTGAAATAGTCTGCTTTGAGATCGCCTTTCCTTGTGATCCTGCAGCATATGCCACTAAAAGTTGCTCAGTCTTTCTGAAAGCTTTAGTTTTGTCCAAGTAGAAGCATAGCTGTCTGTGTATGTCCAAAGAATGCAGAAGTCTCTCCCCTTTATTCTGTGGGTTTGGGTAAAAATTAGGCAAATGAATGGTTTGGTTAAGAGCCACAGTGGACACTACCTTAGGCATAAATGTTGGGTTTGTCCTTAGAGAAACCCTGTCCAGATGGAAGATAATAAAAGGTTCCACAGCCACTAACGCCTGTAACTCTGAGACTCTTTTTTTGTTGACGTTATTGCTAGGAGCAGTGCTGTTTTCCATGATAAGAATTTTATCTCAGCTGTATTGGCTGGCTCAAAAGGAGGCAGTGTGAGTTTTTCCAAGATAAAGTTGAGGTCCCATTCACGTATTGGTGGTCTCCTTGGAGGTCTTATGTTTTTAGCCCCTCTGAAGTACTGCCTAAGCAATGGATGTGAAAAAATAGGTGGGTCCGTATTGTAATGAGCTGAAATGGCAGAGGCATGGATCTTAATTGATGAGAAGGATAGGCCTTTGTCTAGCATCTCAGTTCGATATTGTAAAATCTGAGGAATATTTGAAACAAGCATGTCAATTCCTTGTGCCTGGTTCCAAGCACAGAATCTCTTCCATTTTTCTGCATAAGATTTTCTGGTGCTGGGCCTCCTGGCCTCCAAAATAACATCCATAACCGCTTTAGAAAGAGGTGTATTCTGAATGGTTACACTTTCCGCCATGCAGCTAGATTTAGAGTTCTGAGTTGGCTGTGCAGGATCTGATTGTTTTGTTGGGTCAGTAAATGAGGAATCTGAGGCAATGTCCAAGCTGGGACTTGAGCCAAGCTCCTTAGGATTGGGTACCAGTGTTGGCGTGGCCAATCCAGGGCAATCAGTATCATTTGTGGCTTCTCTTGTCTGACCTTTGGAGAGGAGAGGCAGTGGAGGAAAGGCATATACTGTAAGGTTGTTCCAGCTGAATGACAAAGCATCCACTTTCCATGCTTGTTTGTGATAAGTCCTTGTGCAGAATCTCTGAAGTTGGCAGTTGTGAGGGGAGGCAAATAGATCTATGCCTGGGCATCCCCATTTCCTTGTTATGTTGATTTGTGGATCTAGTTTCCACTCGTGAGGATCCATGAGGTTTCTGCTTAGTTCATCTGCCAGAGCATTTGTTTTTCCTGGCAGGAATTGTGCTTGCAGATATACTTGGTAAGTCAATGCTGTGTTCCACAAAATCATGGTTTGTCTGCAGAGGGGGTAGGAATGTGTGCACCCCTGCTTGTTTATGTACCACATGACTGTGGTGTTGTCTGTCTTTATCAGCAGCTGTCCTGGATGAACTAGGTCCTTGAAGGCTGTCAGGGCATTTTGTACGGCTAGCATCTCTTTTTGATTGATGTGAAGATGCCTTTGGCTTGCGGGCCATGTGCCCTTAATACATTTTCCTGCTATGTGGGCCCCTCAGGCATAATCTGATGCATCTGTTGTTAGTGTTTGCCTGGCTGTGGGTAAAGTGAATGGCTGTCCCTCGTTGTGGTGACAGGCCTGTGCCCACCATCGAAACTCCTGTTGCAGGCAGGGAATGAGTGAAGTTAATGATTCCAGGCTGTGGCAATGTTGAGTCCAAACACTTTTTAGATACCACTGTAGTTTCCTCATATGCAGTCTTGCATATGGAATTAGCAGAATGCAGGATGCCATGTAGCCCAGAGCCTGCAGAATTTTTCTTGCAGATAACTGGGTCTTTGTTGCCATGCTTTCGAAGTAAGAAGTCAGTTGCCTTTGTTTGTTTGGTGTGAGATAAGCCATCTGGGCAGTTGTATTTAAGCTTGAACCCAGGAATATTATCTCTTGAGAAGGTACTAGTTTTGATTTCTTTTCGGTTACTGTGTACCCTAGGCAAATTAGTAATCTTTTTACAAACGCCAGATGCTTTAGTAGAATGTCTTTGGTCTCCGCTTGAAAAAGGCAGTCGTCCAAGTATGGATGTATCTGAATTCCTCTTTGTCTGCAAAATGCAATTACTGGTGTCAGGCATTTTGTAAAGACCCTGGGCGCAGTAGATAAGCCAAAGGGCAGTGCAAAGAATTGGTAGTGCATTGAGCCAGCTATGGATCTGAGGTATCTTCTGCAAGATTGTCTGATTGGGACATGCAGGTATGCCTCTGAAGTCCAAAGTTACAAGCCAAGCCTTCTTGCCCAGCATGGGCAGAAGCTGCTGCAGAGTCAACATTTTCAATTTTGGAACGTCCAGAAAGGTATTTCAAATAGACAGGTCCAGAATTGGTCTCCATGCTTTGTCCTTTCTTGGTACTAATAAAAGTCTTGAGTAAAATCCTTGTCCCTGCTCTTGTTGTGGCACTGGCTGAATAGCCCTTATATGTCCATGAGAGATGAAACTTGTTTTTGTGCCTCTGCCCATTGATTGTGTGGCAGGTCCGGCATACCTTTTGCCTTTGGAAGGGTGTGAAAGTGGAACCTGTAGCCCTGAGAGACTATATTTAAGACCCATTTGTCCTGGGTGATCATGTGCCAATTTTGTGAAAAAAGTGTTAGCTTTCCCCTAAGGGTGCTGCCAAAAGATAAGTGTTTGGCAATGGCAGATGGAAGTCATTGGGACTGTTTCCTATATGGCTGTTATTTGTCTTCTCTGCTTTTGGAGGTAGAAGCACCCCATTGTTTGGGCCTGTATGAGCCCTAGGGCTGTTGTCTGCCTCTAGGGCATCTGTATCTGCCTCTTTGTGGCCTATCTGACATGGGAAAGGACCAATTCTTAGAAGGCCAGTTCCTGCTAAATCTGTGTGGCTGTTCCTGTAAGAAATCCTTTACTGTCTGCATAGATTTAGCTTTATCCTCCATTTTCTTCAACACCTCTTCTGCCTTAACACCAAACAAAGTATCATGCTGTAATGGAGCATCCAATAATTTTGCTTTAACATGATCAGGCAGAGTGTGTTCTTTTAACCAAGCATGCCTTCTAATGACATAACCTGCAACAGCGGCCCTGCAAGAGGCCTCCAGTGAATCAAAACCACACTGCAAAGTATGCTTTCCCACTTGTTCAGCTGCATGCAATAAATCCTGCATTTCCTTGTTCTCAGAACATTCAGAATTTGTCAACATTTTAGCAGGGACATTAAGTATTGCTGATATTTAAGCATATGAAACTGACAATTTAAAGCCCTTACAACCAAGGTAGCAGAAGTGTAAACTTTTTCCCCCATCTGTCCAGTGCCCTTGAATCTCTAACTGAGGGGACAGGGTTTTTTGCAGTAGAGACCTTGACCCCTTTGGGACCCTGAGATATAGTTTCCGGGTCAGCAGCAGAGTTTTTTTATATAGAAATTTATGAGAATCTGGAACCCTGTAGTACATGTCTGGCTTAACAGGTGCAGGAGGTAGAGTTGGGAGACAGTCCGGACTCTGAAAATACATCATCTACAATGTCTAAAACAGGTGGAATAGCAAGAGGTCTGTGCTGAGGTAGTAGAAGAAAGTCTCTGAGCCTTTTCTTAGATTCTGAGTAATCTTGGCTATCCCAGTGGAAATGCTCCCTCATGGTATGCAGGGTTTCCCCAAAGGAATAATCCTCAGGAGGAGAAGCTGAAGGAATAGATTCTTCAACATCAGAATCCTCATAGGGAGGAATAGAGTATCCCTGTTCTGAAGAGGAGTCAGAGGACATGGAAACCTGATCAGAGGAATCATATTCAGTGTCTTGCCTAGGCCTCTTATCAGGAGGGGGATGGGAACCCCTGACCAAAGTAATTAGGTCTTCGGCCATTTTGAGCATCTGTTTCTTAGGCATGGAAGTCTGTCCTGGAGAATGCTGTACTTGTTTCCTTGTCTTTAAAGCTATTTTAGTCATTGTCTTGGATGCTGAAGTTGGCTTGATATAAAGTTGTGTAGGTCTGAAAACACCCTCAGAAGCCGATGCCTGTTCAGCGGCTCCGGACCCATCTGAGGGATTAGTTTCCAAAGGCCCAATACCTGGAGTATCCAGAGGCCTAGTTGTCTCTACGTGGGAGGCGGCCTGTGGCTCTGAGGTAGCGGGTGTCAGGGGCTGCGAAAGCGCCTCACTGAGAACCGGCAAACCAGCGACTGGCCTAGAAGAGGCTTTGTCGTAGGTTTTGGACCTCGGATGCCCGTCCTTTTCTTTTCCCTTGCACTTTTTATGAACTCCGGTCGTCGGCTGTTCCAATGGCATTATATAGTTAAACCTTCGGCCAAATTAATGAAAAGCAAAATCGTACCGACACTTAATAGTGCGTTGGTTAAATATAGCACAAAACCGACAACTAGCAACGTCGTGGTCAGGGCCTAGGCAAGGAATACAGAAAGAATGAAAATCCTTATGGAGGTATTTGCTTCCCACAAGAAATACAACTGTTAACTTTTTCTGACATCGGTCTGGAGCACGAAAAAAGTTTCCCCAACGGGGTATTTAGCTTTATTGAAGACTTCGGATCTGAAATTCAGTTTCGGAAATTTCAGGATTCGGCCAACCGGCACTTGCAAACTGCTTTTGCTTCGGGCACCGCGCTGCAAGAAAGACTGAAGAAAATGACGTCGGCTGCATCTTATATACCCCTGGCACACTGACGTCAGGGAAGAGGCAACAGCAACCGACGCCGGACCAGGACTTTGGAATTCAAGCCGACTGCGGGTAGCCTGCCAGCAGGATAACCCAAGTGTAATGACTGCAACAGTGAAACACGATGAACATCTATCGACCTATCAGCCTGACGAACCTGGTCTGCAAGGCCATGGAACGTATAATTATGGAACTCATAAACAAAGACATTGGTACCTTCCAAACTCTGGATCCCACCCAGTTAGGGTTTGTGAAAGGCAGATCATGCCTCCTGAACCTGATAAGACTTCTTTGAGGCAGTCACCAAAGCCGTAGATGAGGGTAAGGTGGTTTACACAGCCTATCTTGACCTCGTCAAGGCTTTCGACACCATCCCCCATTCTGGAATTATAGCTAAATTCACTAAACTAGGTATAAATCCCTACATCACAAGATGGGTTGCCAACTGGCTCACTGACAGAGCCCACACTTTAAAAGTTGCAGACTCCAAATCTGACCTCAAAGCAGTGACAAGTGGAGTACCACAGGGTTCTGTCCTGGGACCTCTCCTGTTTTGTATCTACTTCTCTGAAGTACAGGCTAACACAGAAGGCCTCTGGCTAACAAAGTTCGCAGATGACTGCAAACTAGGAGCCATAGTCAAGTCCCCAAATGTTGTGGACATCCTACAGAACAGCCTCGCTGAGTCAGATGTCTGGTGTCAGAGCCATGGCCTCAAGCTCAATGCCAAAATGTGCAGTGGCATCCCCTTTGGTAAAAACTCTGTACCCATGAACTACCACATAGGCAGCAGTCTATTTAACAGCAAAAGTGTGATGAGACCCTGGGACTCAGGTGGACAGTAGTCTCTCCTTTGATAGTCACATCGCCACAGTAGTCAGGAAGTCCTTCTATGTGGCACACCTCATCATAAAAGGGTTCTCATCCAGGAAAAAAGAGGTCATTGTTCCCCTCTACTCGACACTCAGATGCATTATAGAGTACAATGCCCCTTTTGGAATGTACCTCACAAGACATCTGCAGCAGCTGGAAAGGCCACAGAAGTACCTCACAAAGAGGATTACTGGCCTCAAACAAATGCCCTACACTGACCACCTCAAAAAACTCCAGCTATACTCCGTAGCATATCGCCTACTCCGAGGTGATCTCTGCCTAACATATAAAGCTACGTCAAACCCAGAGCTGTTGGACATGCTACACCTGAAGAAATCCCAATCCCTCCGAGCTATACACTCTAGGGACCTAAACATTGTCACCACAATAAACAGGACATGCTGGAGGGATGGATTCCTGTCCCAGAGACTTCCCATACTCTGGAACAGGCTACCCCCATCTATGTCAAGCAGTGTTTATCATTAGCACTCCAAGAAAAATCTTGATGAGAGGATGGGAAATAGGAAATATACCTTGGGGATACTTCTGTGTCTGCTCGACAGTGGCACAGGAAAATAACTTTCTTGGGTGGCGTAAGCTAGGGAACCTTGTTGGGCGATAGCCTAGTACCTACCTATGAACCTATGACTTCTGTCTAGTGCAGGTAATTGGATATTAACAGTTGTTTTTGTTAGTAATTTACTTTGTTATAATTTTCACATTTTTTTCTAAATATCTTAACAACCAAGTAACAAACTTGGCCTCATATGAAAGCTCTCAGCTAGATGAGTAAAATGCTGTTGACTGTGTGTAATTTGAGTGGTTGCTGAGATGTTGTAAATTGTTTACAAAATATCACAAATGTTAATAGTTACTGTGTGTACTGTGATTTATAAAAATTCAATTTAAGACCTAGATCTAGAGTACTATAACTATAAAAAATAGCTTGTGCTGAAGAGTTTGCCATTACTTTCATAACCATTATGGATCCAGAGATATGAATATTTGTTTGAAATGTGAGGACATGATCTGATTCTGTAAAAGGCTTAGGCTCCACCCATTGGAAGTTGCAGTGCAAACTTCCTGAGCTCCACTGGAGCTAATGAGTTAAGAAAAGTATGCAAAGATGGCAAGTGAACAACAGTGACTTCTTTCAATGCATACACATCAGACACCAAAGACATATGCTAGTACAATGACACTCATCTGAGGGCTTTATTTACACTTGTTTACCAGGGCAGTGCACTGATCACAGTGGACCATTTGCAGGCAGAGCCCAGGTGTAGAGGATCACATAAGAAAGGAACAAAATATATTTACAGATACAACAATTTGTTATAAAATATATGCATACTTACAACTGCAAAAATAAGTTACAACACTCAATATACAAAACACCATCTTAGTAGCGACACAATATAGTGAAAAAGCTGGTCGTAGCTGCTCCAGCTGGATGGAAGATGAAAGGAAATGGCCCTTCAGACTCTCCCTTCTTTTGGCTGCACAGCCTGCTTCTCTGCTCAGACAATAGGGTGAAATGTGGAACTAGACAAAGTGCTGGGGTGATGTCCTCCTGCATGTGGACATCCTGACCAAGTACATCAGTTAATGTAACACAGAGGATAGTTAGAAACCAGTATCTGAAAACTTGCATTTGTGGAGGGCACGGTTCGCTGGTAGGATGCATCTCTCCTTCCACATTACTTACAAAAGTTCATGGAGATCAAAGTTCTTTGTGAGGTGGGGGAACTGACCTCTTTTGCATCCCAATCCTCCACTAGTAAACAGGGTTAAGAAGCCTAAGGCATCTGTTGCCCTGTGGAATATTGCACATCAGATGTCAGATAGTCAAGGAGTCATCCACCCCAGCAAAAAAAAAAAAAAAAAAAAAACAATCCCAGTATCACACCCAATGGATGCAAGGGCAACAATTCTTCTGAAAGTGCAACTCAGATAATGTCAAAAGGTGCAAGGTCCACACCACACTTAGCCCCTCAAAACAGAATAGCTGATGTTGATACAATAAGTGTGAATATTGCCTAAACTGGCATAAGTCAGGAATAAGCTTCCACAATGCTGGCCTGGTTGCAGACAGATGTACTACACATGCACAAGGACAGACTAACTAAAAGAGCTGCATTGTCCAATGGGAGGTCTAATTCTAGGTCTGAATCAAGAGCAGACAGGCAAGCAAGCCTAAATCAACTGGACCAGCACTGGGCCAAAAATGTCAACAAAAGCACAAAGTAATGCAAGGAGCCCAGTTGCTGAAGGCAATGACACAGGAAAAAAGCAGAGCAAAATAAATGGTGGTCAGACACCAGCAGTGCTAGATAAAGATTATAAAATTTCAACCACACCAAGAGAAAAGTTAGGACTCTTATCAGATTTTACTGCGTGTATCTTGAAGATCTGATAAAGGAGAGAGATCAAAAAGGCCTGCCTATGTTGCACCTGAAGAATATATCTGGCCAACCCTACTCCATCTGTACCTGAAACATCTACAGAGAACTGGTTTGCAAAGGGAAGCCATAAACAACTCTTAACCAGAAAACAGGCAGGCAACATTGCTATAACACAGTGTCCACAACAATGGACATGCATTTGTAAAGTAACGTAGGTGCTGAGGGGGGAGGTAAAAATGGAACTATCTGGAACTGGAAGTGATAGAGAATGTCAAAAGGTGTAAGGTCTGATGCTCAAAACACCTTCTGGATTGCTTGTCAATTTTTTATGTGGCGGCATGAGCACAAACAGCACATACAAACTGGACCACTTTTTTTTTGGGGGGGGGGGTAGGCATCCAGACTGTCCAAAGAATGCATCCATCTCCTTTAAGGCAAAGGATGACTGTTTGTACAGAATATATGAAAGGTGCCTTTGAGAATTAAGGAATTTAAGCTGCTCAAAGTCTAACATGGGCCTAAGGTTCTTCATTTCTGACACCGAAAAGAACATGCTACAGTAACAAAGTCCTTTTTCTGATCTGCTGCGACCTTCCTAATGACAATTTTTAATGGCATGTCCTGAATGATGTTCTCCCAAAAGCCTTAAAACCTCTGCTGAGCTGCTTTTCTTGAGGATATAGTGCCCAGTCTCTGTCACTGCTGGGGTTTGAATCCTGTCACAGCCAACTCAGTATCATTCAGGAATCATGACTGACAGGGGCTATAGTCTTGGGATTTTCTCTACTACCCACAGACAGGTGTGACAGCCTCCATAGGGATGATATCTCCTGTTTTTCCACTTGTGCCCAATAGGTTGAAGGTCAAAAGCACAAAAATCTGATTGACCAATACACCAAATACAACTATGCACCGCTGCCCTGCGTATGGGCTTCCAATATCAACAGCTGGACTAAGACTACACACTAACCACTTATTGAGCAGTGTCTCTATATCCTAGAGTAACAAGTTAACAATTTCTGTATTATATAAAACATAATGCAACTCTCCTGTCATTTTTCTGGGCTACAGGATTGGTGCAAAGGCTCTTCTGCCTGCTCCTAACTGACCAGCTCATTCCTGCATCAGAGCTAGAGCCCTCTGGCCCATTTGTTCCACTGTGGTGCTGACAGTCAGGTGTTAAGTGGGCCAGTCTGCAGATCCGGAGGTCTTCCCTATCCAAACCCCCCTCAGAAGTCTCCAAGTTCCACTACAACTGCCTCAGGTGATGTGTATGCAACCTCCTGACTAAAAGGCATACCTCTTGTAATGCAAGTATACAAGGTTCTTTACACTCTGGCAATAAATCTGCATTCCTGTAGCTGCTGCCAATGCAGCAAGCCAAGCTGCCTCTCCCAAGGGTGGAAAGGCTGGTGTCACCCACTCAAATCCATCCTCTCCTACCCAGTCCCTCCATCAGCTGTAGTGCTAAGTCAAATATGGGTCATCTTGGGTACAGTCAGGGCTTTATCCCTCCACACCATAAGGACAGATATTCCCATGTCATTATTTAAACAATCTAGAACACAGCTCTACAATGCAGTTTTTTACAAAGCTTAGCTATAGTTTAAACATGTTATAGTCTCAATTAAGAAAAATGCAGCCAATGCAGACATGGTTAAATCCGTCTCTCTTGCAGGAAACCACAGGGAGGTCAGTATGTCCACAGCAAGGGAAAAAAACAAGAGCAGTGGGGCTGAGTGAAAAGGTAATCTTGTAAGTCAGATTTCATTGTCCTTACCTGTCTGCACTAATACTCTCCCAAAATGCCAAGTGCAGTGACGAGTAACCCTCCCCCAACTGCCTCCAAAAGGCAGCATCAGGTAAGGTCTCATGGATTTTACTGTCCTCATCAAGGAGGATCACAACTGCCTGAAGAGTACCAAAAATGTAGCCATGGGTACAATCCCTACAAAAATTGCCTTGGTTGTGTGAGCCTTTTCCACAGCTGTTTTATCAGTGTCTATGCCAATACCACACCTGCTAAGACTCTGAAGATAGAGCTTTGAAGAGTGGAAAACCGAACCACTGCTTAAGGACTACCAATTTGCTCAAACTTCTCCATGTGCGTCTTAAGCAACATACAACAGTAAAACAGTCATTGGAAATATTTGAAGCACAACAATAGAAGCAACAGTGTTCTAATAATGCTGACTGCAGAGTTGAAACTGCAAGAAAACAAATAAATAGTCCAGCAAACAATTTTTTTTTTTTTTTGGAACAGAATACTGATAAACAGGAAAAAACAAAATGATGGGCAAAACCCCCCCACCTCCCCACTTTTAACCTGCATGTTTTCTAACCATCAATAGGACTGCAGATGAGAACTTTATGCAGCAAAATAATCTGCAGAGGTACAGCAAGTACTATGCAACCTGGAAAACTCTGGTCTAGGGAATGGTCTTAATGTATTCAGCTTTAGTTTTGTGAGCTCCACAAGAAGAACCCATTCTTACCAGATAACAGGGTAGCATTGTCTAGGCAGAAGACACTGAAGGTGGAGAATTTTTATTTATTTATTTTTTTTTTTGTGGAATCTGTCGGTCACAGCCATCTGTTTGTGATCTTTTCTAGAAAGGTCAAATCTTGGAAAGAAATCCCAAAACACTGCAGTCAAAAAAGGGTAAAAGTAACACGTAACAAAACTGACAAAAGACTGTGAAGGCACAGAATACAGATTCAATTCTGAAATGCACTAATGTAAAAGGTGACATAGGCTACCCCCCCCCCCCCCTTTAATAGGGCATGCCGGCACAAGGAAAACATCAGTGTTACTACAGAGATGTACGAAGCTCTAAAAGTCTGGCTAGATGGGAGAACATCTGCCTGCATCTCATGTACTGCAGCAGTGATAACTATGATGAATATATGCAATGAAGGATCACCAGTGAAGAAGCTAATATGGCTTAGTCTAGTCAGCTACATGGCCTTTCAACAAGGAAAAAATGTATTTAGTAAACAAAGACATGGGGTTAACCTCTAGTCAATGGTGGTGGGACAGGTTCAGCTAATCATCACATTTGGGGAAAGAAATGCTCATTGGTGGAATGAAACAACAGCTCTGGATGACATTACTTGTTAGAAAAGCAGTCAAACTTTGAGGGACAGGAGACAGTTTTCAGGAGTAGGGAATGATGTGGAATTGGAAAAGCAAGTGGTCCTTTTTAATGGAAGGAGAGACCATAAAACTACCATTATATTTTTAACCATGAACCTTTTTAAATACCACTGTCAAAAGACTGAAAAATGCAATTCACCGAAGAGTACAAACTAAACTTGCATGTTTGCCTTGCTTGAAAACAGACAACAGTAAATTCTTACAACTACTGCAAGTGCAGAAACTCTCGCTGTTCTTTCTATTAGCACCCTGCCATAAAGTAAGCATATTTTTATACATTTGTCAGACAAAATCAGAACTACTGTACTCTTTACAGCTTTAAACTTTGTGTGAAGTTAAGTAAATTTTTTACATAATGTCTGTAGTTATTTGTAATGCATTCTTAGAACGTCAATTCCCTTCAACTCATCTGCAGTAATCAAAGAGACTCTAAAATGGTGATAACTCCCATTCCTCTATAAATACAACATTTCTGCAATGTTTAGAAAATTAAAAGTCATCTTAGGTCTACAGTGAGTTATATGACTAAATACATCCAATCAAGTTTTTAGCAAAGTTCTTCAAGATCTACATTCTACACGTCTGTCGCCTTATCAGTTTAGCTTGAACATTTCTGTCCTATTACTTTAGTAGCCTGCAATAAAGCAGCAGCCCTGCTTATGTGACACTGCATTATTAGTATTCTGCTAAACTGTTAATTTAACAGGTTAGCAATTACAAAATTGCTTTACAATTCTTTCCACATTATATTGACCCCTAATTAGTGCCTGCAACAGTAATGACAGTTACATCCTGCCGCAAGATAGCATTAATGCAGGACATCTGGAAGTAGAGACACTTGATTTCGGCATTCAGCAGGTTTTAACATTTAAGACTAAAACAAAACCAATGATTTTCATTCATTAAAACAGTGTTTCCGTGTGGCTGTAGATGTATGCACTCACGCAGTGAAAAATGGAGACCTAAGAAAAATCAATGCACATGATCAAGGTTGGAAAAGGATAATGGCTCCTCCTCCTGAAACCTATACGTACCAGGAGCTGTCATAGGAGTTTGATGTTACTTTCCGTATTACAGTTTCATTTTTTGTTGGTCTCTTTTTGACAAAAGTGACTGGCATAACAATGAGGTCACTGAAAATTTCCATGAGACTGGTAGATGACCTTAAGCTATAAATACATCTGGGAAATTTGATACAAAAGCAACAATATTCCTGCGTTACTATTAAACATATACAGAAAGAGTACTGTAACAGTTCTTACACAAGTGAAGTACAAATGCATTCAAATAATTATATCCTAAACTACCACTTCTAGGCAAATAACTCAGGCAGGTTAATGAATAACTCCACCACTTCTCCAAAATTAGATAGTCCCCCCATCTCTTTCCTCTTAGACTTCCGCATCCAAATTCTTGCTGCCAAAAAAAAATTACCTAAAAGGAATAATTAAGTCCATCCCTATTTACCAAACTGCTTAACACAATATTTAACTGCAACTATTTCTCCATGCTCTAAATTGTCAACTGCCCACCTCAATTCCGCAGGTCCTTTTTTAACTTAACATCTCTCATTCTTATCTTTTTCTTTGTTCTGCTGCACACTCTTCCATAATCTATTCATAACCCTAATCACAAAACCTTCTCACAAACTCCATTCCTTTCAGTTTCCTAACTCCTACCTTCCAATCATCATCACTTGACCCATTCTTTTCTACATGGGATTGGGATGCTGTTGTCAACTGTTGCCATCTCTCTCAGTTCAATGCCACTCTTCTACCTTCGTTGACAATCGAGCCTGATTGTTGAAGGTCTTCTCTCACACGATCCATCTCTTTCCTGGATATCTTCATTTCCTCTTGCATGATTCCTGCATCTTACAAATCACCTTCACTACTGCCTTCCACTTTCCTGCACATGTGCCTGAGCTACCATAACTCTGACCTTCTCTGCAATTGGTGCTACTGGGGCTTGTGCTCTGATGTCCTCATTTCCTCTTCTGTCTCAGAGTGCCATTCTACCACGTCTCAAGCCCTTGATCACCATCATGTCTAGCCTTCTCAACTGCTCTGCCTTCATACCCCAGGTTTCTGTACCATACAACAGTACTTGTCACATCATTGTTTTATACACTGTGCTTTTCAGCTTTTTTGGCATTCTTCTGTTACACACTACCCCTGAATCTCTGTGCCAATTGGCTACCAGTTCCTGTTTTGACTTCCTCATTCACACTTTTCTTCTCAACCAACCCTCCCAGACACCTGAAGTTGTTAACCCACAACAATATTTTCCATTCTAACTCAATTTTTAGCTTCTTCTGATTCCCCCACTTGCTAACATGACAGCTGTCCTACACATACTCAGTTTCATCCCATCCTTTGCTAGCCTTGTTCAGCCTATTTATAATTCCACCGTATGCATACATTAGCTTTTCCGATCAGTCTCCTCCAGCCTGTCTGGTTATGTAGTCCATCACAAGTACAACAGCACTGGGTTCAGAGTTGAACCTTGATGCACAACCACTCCCACTGGGATCCCTCTATGAGCCCCAACACTGTTCATAACTGTGTCATTGGTCCTTGCATGTAGTCTACACTAATTCTACCAATGTTTCCAGGACATTAAGCCATCACAGAGCTTCCCAAATCAGCTTTCTTGGGACCTTGTCATATGCTTTCTCAAAGTCTAGAAATGCAGAGTTGGACTCTTTCTTCATTTCTACTTTCTTCTCAACTGTTTTGCTGCACATATCGGATTATTTGTGCTGTATCCTGACCTGAATCCTATAGACTATTCATTCTGCTAGTCTCCCACCTTACTCTGCATATTCGTTTATTGATCACCCTCCCAGTGCTATCAGGGAATGTGACAGAAGTTTTATACCTCTATTGAGGCCACAGTTATGAATAACCTTCTTAATTTCTATATTATGTTTATTTTCCAGTATAGTAATTACCGCATTTCAATTCACTGTTACCTTGCAACACAGCTTTTCACCCATCAAGGCAGAAACACCAGCATTTCCCTACCTTCTCAACTATTTCATCTCACAAACCCAAACAAAACGCAAGTAGATCCGGGTTATCTTGTTTTCATCTAGTTTAACCTTATGAGTTATCGGATCTGATCAGATCCAATCTCCAAATACCTCAGGTCATATTTGCCTTCTTATCAGCTAAAAAAGTCTCTTATTACCTCAAAGAATAGAACAGAACATCTGAATCCTCTACCAGAATATAACCAGGAGAAAAACACCAACTGAGGTTGTGAAATGCCACGGTTCTTGGTTAAGTTCATTTGATCAGAGGAACACCAAGAAAAAAAATCTGAAAGGGGAAAAAGGAAGGGATGTTGAACCACACAAAAAAGGCAACACTGAGGATCTATCGTTATTGCGAGTACATAACTTTCAGGTCGGATGTTGTCTTTTTTTTTTTTGTCATATCCAGCCTCCGAGACAGATTCACTAGTTGCCACAAACCTGGGAGGCACCAAGGAAGGATCTTCCTGAGAATGGTGGAGCCAAAAGATGTGCTGGAACTTCACTGTACATCCAGCTTATGAGAAATGAATGTGTGAACTGTGGTTTACGAGTTACTGCAGCACAGAGTTTTAACTACAGGAACTCTGTACAAAAGCAGTAGAAGTAGCCGCAGACCTTGTTGGGTGAGCTCTCTGTTTCTTAGCTAAACAGAGTCCCAATTTTTGTATACAAAGGCCACGCAGTCTGACAGCCACCTTGACATTGTAACTTTAGAAACATTCTGACCTAGCTTGGCTTTAGAAAAGGTTAAAAAAACAGCTGATCAGGTTTTCTGAAATCTTTAGTCCTATGAACATAAAAATCTAAGCTGCCTGTGGACATCTAACAGATGCAAAGTATATTCTCCCTTGTTAGAAAATTGTATGAAAAATCCTAGGAAATTAATGGTTTAATTAATATTCACTTCTGATGCCACTTTGGGAATAAACATAGGGTTCATTCTCAAAAAAAACTATCCTTATGGAAAATCAAGTAAGTAAGTAAGATAAAGCTTGCAATTCAGAAATCTTTTTACATGAAGTGATGGACAACAGAAAAATATAGTCTTCCAAGTGCAGTACTTTAAGTCGGCTAATGCTGCTGGTTCAAAAGAGGGTTTTAATGCTTTAAGCATGATCCTTATGGAATGTCTTAAATTCCCTTTATAACAGCCTTTGAAATCTTCAGAGAAGCTACAGCAGTCTGGCTGTGCTCAACATGGAAGTTGGGAATAGAAAATTGCACTTTGATTATTGAAAAGCTGAAACTTTTGTGGAAAAGGTTTGGCAAGAAGTCACAGAAGGAAGGAAGGGGAGCTGAAAAAAGGTATCCCTGTAACAGCTGCCCTGACAGAATCTCTTCCATTTGCCAAGATAGCTTTTCAAAAATTGAGTACCAGAAAAGTTTAACAAAACACAAATCCCTTGAGTGAAAAACCTGGCAACTCTGAAAACTGGAAGAACCGTGCAGTTGGCTTCAGTGTCTCTGGGTCCAGATGGGTGAGCCTAAAGGACTGGATGGTTGTCCAGCATCAAGAGACGACCTAGTACATGACGCCAGTGGAAGGGGAAGTTGGCCTTACACCTCCATGCTTTCTGAACAAACATCAGCGAAGGGGCATAAAGAAGACCCATGGGCCAATTATAGCCAAGTGTCTTTCTGACTGTTCCTGTGCAGAGACTAGGGCTAAGTAACTTCTGCACTTGTTTACGTACAAAGCAAAAGATAGTACCATGGCTAACCCCAGGGCTTGATTAAGCGACCATTTGTTAGGTAGGAGGATGATCTGCTCAACTTGTCCACTAACATACTGGAAGTCCTGGGAAAATTAGTTGCTATGAGCAAGCGAAGGGAAGACATCTCCCATTGCTATACTCTCCGGGCCTCTCAGTATAGAGGATATGAACGGGTGCTGCTCTGCTTTTTGATGTACCAGACTACGGAAATGTTGTCCATCTGGATGGAGATCACACCCCTGGGTACAGAATCCTGGAAAGCCTGCAATGCTTGGAAATGCTGCCATCATCACCAGGACACTGATGTGGAGAGTGGCCTCTGTATATGGCCATGAATCTTGAACAGTCTTCCCTTCAAAATGCCTCTCCCCTCCCACCCCAGAAGTGGAGCATTCATTGTCACTGTCTCTTGAGGGATGTGGAGAAAATAGCAGACCTTCTAGGACAGCTGTGGAAGTCAACCACCACATTTTGCAAGATCTGCACAAAGGCACTGGTTGAATCCACACATGAAAAGGACAGTGGAACTACTACCATTGAACCGAAACGGTCCACTGAAGAATTCTCATGCAGTATCTGGCCACAGGAATCAATTTTACTGTTAAACTCAAAGTCCTAGAAATCAAACAATAAGTCTTGCAGGTGGTGAGGGGTGTTGAATTTGCAAGGCTGTCTGCCAGAGATACAATCCTGGACTCTGGAAGAGAGGATACCTGGTTACTCATGTTTAAGTGGCACCCAAAGAATTTTCTGTGTGGGTAACAATTTGATATTTGAGTTGTTGATTCTGATCCCCAAATGTTTAAGAAACTGCAGCAAGAAGTCCATTTGCTGGAATAGGAGTCCCAGGTTGGTGCAGTAAGGAGCCAATCGATCAAGTATGATAACACTATTTTTCTTATCTCCAGGCCTCTAAACATCCTTGATCAACTTAACACTGAAAGTGTCACTAAATTCAAAGATCTTTGGGGTTTAAATGGACCCCTTCCTAAACGTCCAACTCCACCTGGACTACACACAAAAAAAAAATGAACACTCTCCTATTCTGTGTTAATAAGATTTCCCCTTTTCTATCCAGACCTTGTAGAAATGTCATAGGTAAAATGTATCTCACTGGATCAGACAGAATACTGTCTCCTGCTAACTGCTGCAGCTTCAAAAACTAATATCCCCCATTCAGTTAATTTCAAATGCCATTTAAAGATTTATCACTCTCTTCCCAAGAAATGACCACCACAGTGAAACTATTGAAAATAGCTAAATGGTTTCCTGTGAATCAAAAACAATTCGCTGACTTTCTACTTGCCTATCAACTACTTACTCGTCAAGAAAGCCACCTTCTCTCCACTAGCTTACAGACTATTCTGAGATGCACAGATATACAGCTTAAGGCATCTTTCTCATTCAACCCTTCCTCACCAACAAGGCTTTGCTGCACAGACCATGCTTTCTTAGTCA